>NC_089852.1:28281206-28581206 GCF_036373705.1 Amia ocellicauda | reverse complement strand
GGCACTCTGTGATTCATTTCTTTCCCTCAGAATATGAAGCTGAAGCTGCACTACGGACAATACGCAGCCTCTAGCAACCGAACAGGGAGAGACACACTGGGATCTGTGTTTCTCCCCTTTCGTTTCAAGACCTGCCAACGCCGTTCTGAGCACCGAGCTCGAAACAGAATAGCACCAGTATCAATATCATGCAGCACAGTGAACCAGAAAAAAAAGCCCCCAAAAAGTTTAGAAACAAAGACAGAAAGAAAAAATAAAGTCTACTTGAGAACAGAAGCAGTTTCCTAGCCCCTTGGCTTCTGCTGTAGTAATAAGATTAGCCCTATCAGCATTGAGCAGTGTTCCCAGCTCAGAGGAGAAAAGCGATTATACAGAGAGCCCCTCGAGTGCGAATAAGAGAGCGGAGAGCCAGCGAGCGGGGGTGCGAGAGGCAGAGATAAAGCCCATCTGCTCTGGGATTTGTCTCCTCTGAAGTGGAGTTTCTGCCTTCAAAGTATAATCAGTTTTTGCTTCCAAGTGCACTGGAAATCTGCAGCTTATGATCCTTGGCAATTAAATACATATTCCTCTCACAAGACACTAGCAGTGCTCAGACTGCGGCTGAAGAGCTGAACACTGCGGTGATGTGAGCAGGATTGATTTAAAGCATATACAAAAATCTAAATATTAATAACAACAACAATAATAATAATACAAATCATAATAATAATAATAATAATAATAATAATAATAAAAAATAGCTTAAACATAAGAGAGGATGTGCAAATAAACTCAAGTCAACAAGCCGCCAAGGACACTTCTTGGTGACATTTACCAATTAAATCATTTAATCTTGAAATATCACTCTGTCTTTGAACTTCATTAACACAACTACCAAGCCTTATGATTTGGAATAGGATTTAAAAAATAAAAAAGTGAAAGAATTGCATTGCTGTGTTTTGGTAAAATTCACACTGATCTGCTTTACAAAGCAATTCTGTTTTCGAGAGCATCACCTTAATAGTTATGATGGTTGGTGTGTTTTGTTTAGTTTTCATTTGTTTTTTTGCAAGTTTTGAAAGAGAGAACAGCTGTTTTACTTTTTCGAAACAAAACACGACAGGATGGGCACGCAGACATATACCAACACACGACACACACACACACACACACACACACACACACACACACGACACAGACACACAGAATGTATTCCACCATGGTTTGCACACCCCAGTACCGTTCACCACAGGTTAAGTGAGGTTGTGTGGTTGAGTCCTTTCCTTTATTGTACAAATCAGCACCACTAGAGCTGGGCACTGGTCGGGCCACCAGGCCCATCCTGCACGGCTCTGCCTCACTCCCTCAGTGGCTCCCCCAGCAGCTGGTGGCAGTCCAGCTCTCCCTTTGCCTCCTGGGAGCCAAGCTTGGTGCCGGTCTTCTGGTCCACGCACCAGCACTTCCCACGCTGGCCATCACGTGCAGGGTGGCACTGTGGAGCAGAAATGGTTTCATTAGTTAATCTATATGTAGCCTATTGTTCAATTATATATTAGGGCTGTCAGTCGATTAAAATTAATCGCTTAATCAATGGTCATTCGGCAATTCATTGGTAGATTAATCAGGGACTTAAGTGTAATGGTCTTTAAGTGGTTGTGCTACATAGTAATACTTTAATAAATACTAGGCATTGATATTACAGTAGCCTATAACAATACTTAATGCAATGGTAACAAAAATAAATATACCTTATTAAAAAAAAAAAACTAAATCATAGTGAGAGTTTACCGACAATGCGTGACAGTGGGGGGTGCACAGATTATTTATCGCCCGCCCAATGTGTGAGATTTTAGCGAGTTTGAGATTATAATTATAATGCAAAAACAATTACCGTTTAGCCACAACATGGCAGAGGATTTTCATTCCCCTCTCGCTACAGCAAATGGTGTCTGCTCGCAAATGACTGTAAACTGCGCACACTGCCCTTTTAAGAAAAGCATTGCTTGCAAATGAAAGAGAAAACCTTTAGTTTGTCTTCAGTGTTTCCTTCCAAATCCACTTTGACTGTAGCTTTCCCATTAGCAGCTTGTGAACCTCAAGTGTGTGGGACTGCACTTTACATGCACATTTGCTTGAAAAACACACGCATTGCATAGCATGTATATATATAACTTAAGAACATCCGTGCACTACAGCATCTTCACTTCTATGAGGTGCTGGCCCAAATAAGGCAAAAATATATAAAGAAAATAAAATTTTGTAGCCACACTCTGACTTATTAGTTATTTAGACCAGACTTTTATATTATTACAGTTTCATTTTATTGAATAACTCACACTCACAACGCATTTCGACACTGCTTTAATTGTAAAGGCTACCTGATGAAGGCTACAGCAGTGTCGAAACGCGTTGTGAGTGTGAGTGAATGAATGAATGAAACTGTAATATAAAATTCTGGTCTAAATAACTAATAAGTGAGAGTGCGGCTACAAAATTTAATTTTCTGTATATATATATATATATATATATATATATATATATATATATATATATATATATACAGTACTGTGCAAAAGTTTTAGGCAAAAATGCTGTAAAGTAAGAATGCTTTAAAAAATAGACATGTTAAAAGATTATATTTATCAATTAACTAAATGCAAAGTGAAGAAAAATCTAAATCAAATCCATATTTGGTGTGACCACCCTTTGCCTTCAAAACGGCATCAATTCTTCTAGGTACACTTGCACAAAGTCAGGGATTTTGTAGGCATATAGTCAGGTGTATGATTAAACAACAGGTGCTAATGATCATCAATTCAATATGTAGGTTGAAACACAATCATCAACTGAAACAGAAACAGCTGTGTAGGAGGAATAAAACTGGGTGAGGAACAGCCAAACTCAGCTAACAAGGTGAGGCTGCTGAAGACAGTTTACTGTCAGAAGTCAGACACCATGGCAAGACTGAGCACAGCAACAAGACACAAGGTAGTTATTCTGCATCAGCAAGGTCTCTCCCAGGCAGACATTTCAAGGCAGACAGGGGTTTCCAGATGTGCTGTCCAAGCACTTTAGAAGAAGCACAAAGAAATGGGCAACGTTGAGGACCGTAGACATAGTGGTCAGCCAAGGAAACTTACTGCAGCACATGAAAGACACATCGTGCTTACTTCTATTCACAATCGGAAGATGTCCAGCAGTGCCATCAGGTCAGAATTGGCAGAAAACAGTGGGACCCTGTACACCCAGCTACTGTCCGGAGAAGACTGGTCAGAAGTGGCCTTTATGGAAGACTTGCGGCCAAAAAGCCATACCTCCGACGTGGAAACAAGGCCAAGTGACTCAACTATGCACGAAAACACAGGAACTGGGGTGCAGAAAAATGGCAGCAGGTGCTCTGGACTGATGAGTTAAAATTGTTTGCCGAAGGGCTGGAGAGCAGTGCAAGAATGAGTGTCTGCAGGCAACAGTGAAGCGTGGTGGAGGTTCCTTGCAAGTTTGGGGCTGCATTTCTGCAAATGGAGTTGGGGATTTGGTCATAATTAATGGTCTCCTCAATGCTGAGAAGTATAGGCAGATATTTATCATGCAATACCATCAGGGAGGCATCTGATTGGCCCCAAATGTATGCTGCAGCATGACAACGACTCCAAACATACAGCGACAGTCATTAAGAACTATCTTCAGCGTAAAGAAGAACAAGGAGTCCTGGAAGTGATGGTATGGCCCCCACAGAGCCCTGATCTCAACATCATCGAGTCTGTATGGGATTACATGAAGAGAGAGAAGCAACTGAGGCTGCCTAAATCCACAGAAGAACTGTGGTTAGTTCTCCAAGATGTTTGGGCCGACCTACCTGCCGAGTTCCTTCAAAAATTGTGTGCAAGTGTACCTAGAAGAATTGATGCTGTTTTGAAGGCAAAGGGTGGTCACATCAAATATGGATTTGATTTAGATTTTTCTTCTGTTCACTCACTTTGCATTTAGTTCATTGATAAATATAATCTATTAAAGCTAGGGTATGCAATCCTGAGAAGCCAGCAGTCAGCAGCTTGTTTTGAAAGATAGAGCGGCCCTCGCTTCAGAGGCGTCTCCAAAGCCACGCCCCCTCTATCACACATGCGCACACACACAGAGCAGAGTCTCAGCGCCAGGAGGAGAGACGTGCGGGTGGAATCGATCGCAACAGTTTCAGAACCGCACGTCTCATTCACAGGTCAGACATTACAATAATAACGAACGTAAACAACTGATTTACGGTTATTATGTTTTTTAAAATAGTAGCTGCGGCTCGCCTCCATTCTATCACTCGCTCTGCACAGTCAAGGTTCCCGCGCTGATGACGTCTCATTCTCTGCGCGAACAAGTTGCGCGGCGGTATGCAAATATAGATTGACAGACAGGAAGGACATCCTATCATTACATTCAGACCGAATTCAATGATTGGTCGATCCTTTTTTAGTCCTGTCCCTTCCACAGAAGATGTATATATATATATATATATTTTTACATTTGGACCACTTAAATTATTGATTGCTATCAGGATGTGAAGAGACTTTCAACCAGTATAACAAAAAAAAAATCTGGAAAAGATTGCATACCCTTTAACATGTCTATTTTTTAAAGCATTCTTACTTCACAGCATTTTTTTACACCTGCCTAAAACTTTTGCACAGTACTGTATATACACCACCAGTCAAAAGTTTTAGAACACCTCAATTTTTTTTTTGTATTGAAATGTATGCAGTTTAATGTCTCAATGTACTCTGAAATTAAAGCTTAGAACAAATAAACAATTGGAGATAAAATAAATAAATAATGGAATCGTTTTGTTTAACAAAATTTAACCCCTTGCACCAAATCCGTGTGCTTCTCTTTAATCCCATGTGTACTCTTCACTGTTGTTTTTGTTTTCCAAGTGTTTGGTATCCCATGTCTCTCAGCTTTCTAATGATGTGAAGCATTCTCTGATGTGAAAAATCTGGGTTTTATACCACCCCCCCCCCCGCATTCTGAAATAGGGGTGTGGGGGGATACTAGGTCTGAGTAGGAATACAAAATCTTGTCAACATATTGACAATTATGACATATTCTGGAACAAGACAGTCTACTTATCAAAACAAGACCATCCACATTTTGGTAGAAGCATCCGTAGAGAGTTCAAAATGTCAAGATGGAAAACGACTTTACATTGGATTGGATTGGATCTGAACTTCTCTGTGTTTGATAGAACATCAATATCAATATATATATAATATCAATACAGTATGTAAAATATCATTAATCGTTAGGTTGTTCTGAACAAAACAAGCCTATTTGCAAAGAAATCTGATCGAAACTGAGTAATCTGTGACCGTCTGAATAAGACACCCCCCCCCGACGGAGCAGACTGCGTATTTAACCCCTGGGCTCTGAATGACGGCGGGCGACATGGAAACTGTAAATGGGATGTGTTTGAGAATGAAACACGCTGGTAGCCAAGAGAATAAGCTGTCAAACGATGTGCGCATTGTAGGAATACAGTGTAACTTCTGTGCACAGGAGCTGCGTGTAACACTGACAAATAATGCTTAAGAGGATGTAGTAACAGTATATAACTCTGAAATGTACATTCGTTTTTGGTGACCTAAACTTTTTTTTTTAGCTTCTGTCAGTTTACCGCTTACCTTTGTACCATTTCAGGTTATTCACTGGACTTGAACTGCTTAAATTTCAATAAAAACTTGCAAAATGGGGGTGTTCTAAAACTTTTGACCGGTAGTGTGTATATATATATAAAAAAAAATCTCCACAATTATTCCACTAGTCTTGCCAGTCAAGTTTAATGCAGTAATAATAATCGGAATAAATATGGAAATAAAGAGCAGCTGCCGATGTGTGATACAAATTGAGTGCTGGAGACTGACTCTGCTGCCCCCATCCTGGTGTTGCCCCAGCAAGACGGGTTCTTTTGGTTTGGTTTTGGTTTTGTTTAATCCCAAATTGTCAAAAATAAATCTTAAAGTTTTTCACACATGAGCCAACATAGATCCCACAACATGTGCAAACAAATGCATAAATGAAGACATATGATTCGGATTTGTATCAACAACAGAAAAAGACTGAGAGAGACAAAGCGGGGGGGACAGACCTGCTTAGGGTGGAAGTCTCCGTTTTTGTCACAGTTGGGGATCAGGAAGGTATAGAGGTCCTCGTGGGTGCGAGTGTGGGATGCCAGTCGCTCTAGTGCCCTCTGCAACTCAGCGCGGCACGGCGCCTGTGGGGACACAGCGGTCAGAGTGCCATCTTGCCTGCCTCCTGCTGGGTTAATTTTGGTCAGGTCTGCCCAGTGCTTATGACTGCACCACGCCAGGGTCAAGCCATGACTTAGCTATAGCTCAGGAAACGTTTGTGAGCGTTTATGAGTCTTGTCAGTGTGAGCTATGGTCCGGTGCATAATACTACACTGCGAAAGTGTGGTAAAAACTGCAGGAAAGCGAGGTGGGAGCCAAGTAAGTCATAGATACAGTACTTGCAAAATAAACTTTACAGGAGCATTAAAGTGCTAAAAAATGGGGAACCTGGCAGTCCTGTGCAATTATCTGTATTAAGGTCTGTTCTGTTCCCTGGCTATTGGCTGTGTGTTTCTTGTGCTATTGTCTGTCTTTTATCTGTGCTGTTCCTTGTCCTAATGTCTGTGCTAATGACTGCTGTTTCCTTTGCTAATGTCAGGCTCCTCTCTGCGCTACTGTCCCACCCTGGCCCTGTGAGATTTGCAGGCACATACCAGAGCCGCCTTGGGGTCCTCGCGGTTGTTTTTGTTCTTCTGGTTGGTCCCCTTCTCACCCCGCTTGGCAATCTGCTTCTGGATGCACTTCTTGTCCCCGGGGCTGCAGGGGATGTGGCTGTTATTGGGATGTTCCAGGCTGATCTGCTCCCCCTTTTCAGCTATTTTGACAAACACACAGAGACAAAACGCAAAAGCAGTTAACTTACAATTCACAATGCAAGAAGCTTTGTTTGTTCAGTTTACACATACAACCCTTCACATTTCAGATGACCGTGTATGGTGTGTTGTTGATGGGGCCCCTCAGGTCTGAGTCACGCTAACAACTGCAAACCTGTATTTATTTACTCATTCATTCCTCATGCCTGTTGTGTGTAGGTGTGGCTTTCGGAGATGATGCTCAGAAAAGTGAGAGGAAGCCAGTTCCTAAGCCCAGCACCATGCAAAGCGTTTCCTGTCCCAACTGGGACTCACACCAATGACCCCCTGCTCCACAGACAGGCTGCTAAAAAGGTCCCCAGTGGAAGGTTTTCAGTCATAACTGTTTACACTCAGTATCCGGTCCAGAAGGGCTCACCGGTTACAAGTGTCCCTCACTGATGTTCCTCATAAGAGCACTTCCACAGCCCTCAAGCATGCTCATAGCACCACGGCATTACCACAGTCTCGGCAGTGACACACAGTGAAGTGTCAAATGCCCCTGAATTGCATGCTGCAATCAATGTCAGTCCCACCCTTGCCATGCTAGTATTTTTTGTTTGTTGTTTTAAATACTAAAAACTTTTTTGAACCCCTGTCCCACATAGCCCTGGCAGCTTGGCTTACACCCCCACCCACCCCTTCAGTCTGTCTCCTCTCCTCTCAATCTGTGGGCTCTGCAGCTCCTAATCTGGGCCCGAATACTGAGGCTCTGAGGGAGGAATTTAATTTCATCCTCCCCAGAGCGCCAAACCAGAGTCCTCACTCTCCATCCAGAACCAGCTTACCCTGCTGGCTGGAGAGGAGAGAGCCAGCATTTCTCCATAGAAACCGCCTGCCCCCCCAGATCACCGCGCACGGTATGCATGAGCACCAAAACTCAGCACGGAGGAAAGTCATTATTTGCAGCTTTGTGTTTTTGCAAAACTTTTTGGATTCACAAAAGAGTTATGCACACAATGTGTCCTTCACAGGGATGGGCCACCACCCTGACTAAGCTCTTTATCAGTAGAATACAGGATCCAGATACAATCACAACTTTCTAGCTCCGAGACATGGGGTGTTTGTTTTTCCGTTTAATTATAATCTCACTTGTGAGTTTCTCTGGGAGATTTCTCAGTGGCACGATTTAGGATGTTATCCAGATAGAGTGCCAGGCTTTCAGTGGCCATGCAAAGGAGAAGAAGACCATAGCTGTCTCCAGAGTGGGGGCCTGGGGTATCCGCTGCATGTCCTCCCCCTTCGTTGTTGTGTGTGTCCAGGAATAAATGGGATCAAGTCCACTTCTTCAGTTCACTAGGTTTCAGAGCAAGGAGGAGAGAAACAAATCCCTTGTCCCTTTATGAATCATTGTACACAAGTTGTATTGAATTAAAGTCATATATCAAAGACAATGGTCATTTTCAGTCTTTGTTGTCACAAAGAGAAAGATAATGTTTTTCACAGTTGAGAAATGACAGACACAGACTGGGATGATCCCAATGTGACAAAGGATGTTAGTTACCATAGTCCTCAACCTCTGCCCAAAAGGGCTGCGCTGGACTCGAGTGGACGCAGCGAGACACGCTGGCTCAAGGCGACTCCCTGGGAGATGTGAGAGGAAGTGTGTTTCCATTGTCTGAAGGGAAGGCGAAGCCCCAGCTGAGGACGGGGTCTCCCGCTGGGTCTTGGCAGGGGCAGCAGGGTCACTGGGTTCAGCAGCGGGCCGTTTGCCAGCTGGACTCTGGAGTCACAGGGGAAAACAAACCCGACGCCGGTCACACCACTGTTTGAGCCATGTCAGGTTCAACACACTGCAGGCTCTTGCATAAGCCCCCACACACAGGAGTGTGAACTGTGACGCTCTCTGAAGTCGCTGGGACAGTTTGCACATGAGTCTGCTGCTCAGAAGATGTGGTGCCATGCAGTGGGAGTCTGAGACACCTGGACACTGTCATGCAAGGGCACCCAGAGACTGGGCCAGAGATATCTTTTCTCCTGTCTAATTACAACATTATAAGATTTTTCTCTTGAATAGTCGTGTTCTGCATAATGTTTGGCCCTGCACATTACACAGAGCCCACATGCCGCGTTAAAACGAGCATCTTAAATAGGAGCAGACACGCACACACAGGACTTATTTTTGGTAGCTAGGGCAGGGCCTAATGCAGACCCCCCCCACCCCCCGGCCGAATACTGATATCTAAACCTCGAGTGTTGCGAGTACACTGAGGAACTGGGCTGTGTAGTTCGTTTTAAGCAGCACTATTGTCTGGTATGAAGAGGCTGCCTTGTTCTAGTGAGCTGTTTTAGGTTACATGGCTTAAAAGTGGGCTGAAGCTCCTGTCTGGATGTTTTGTTTTCTGTTTTTTTTTCTGTCTTTTTCTCTCAAATAGATAAAGAGATACATTTCTCCTCACAGTAACAGTGCCATGTCTCAGCGCTCTCTTCTCACATGACTGATGTGCAGCTGTGTGGTTTTGGTGATTTTCGTTGAAGGAAGAACATTCTTTTAATCTCACTAAGACTAAAAAAAGACAAGGGAAACAAAGCAAGTGAGCAAAAAAAAAAGAATGAAAGAAAGAAAGCTAGTTTCCAAGCCTGAGGGTCTGGCCAACAGACTTAGGAATTTCAGAGCTAATCTTTGGAATTTCTTCTTCCAGATGTTGGCAGGAGAGGCACAGAATATTAAAGATGCTGGGTTTCCTTGCAAACTGTTAAAATATATACTTTGTTTCTCTCTCTCTCTTTTCTCTCCCCTCATGACAAAGTTCAAGTATTTTTCTTTAAAATTCTTTGTAATAAATCAAAAGTCCAAAATAGTGTGAAAAGATTGACGGCAAAGGAAATTGTGCACATGTGCCAGGTGTGAGAGCTCTCGGGAAAGGAGGTGGTATGCAGCAGCTTGGGCCTTCTTCTTCTGAGCACTGGCTGCAGCAGGCTGACCACTTGACTGTCCACAGGCCAGAGATCGACCCAATGGGATCAGGCCCTGACTGAACCTGGCTTGGCATGGCTTGGCTTATCCATAGAAATCTCGTCCCATGTAATCCCAGCTTTCCTTCAGCAAAGGAACTTGGAACACCCCACCTGTTCACCAGCAGTTGTCGTGGTTACGGGGGTTCTAGAATGGTACCAGTGTTCTTTTTGCTTGTTCTTCCAGCAGTGCTGTCGGAGGCCGGGTCCACCTAGGCTGTGCAACCTGCCTGGGATCAACTCACCTGTGGAAACTCTCCTAAACCATCCAGCCGCCTGCGGTGCAGAGAGCAGACCACCACTAGGCTGTCAGAGGTCACTGCTGCTGATGAAAAAACACAAGGAGGCAGATGCAGTGAACAATGCTGCGAGTGTTGCCGATGAGACAGGCAGTGGGCCGTATCGAAACAGGACTTTTATTAAGCTTTCACTGTCTTGTAAAACGAGCATTGATTAGCAGTGGTGTGACTGCGTTAGAGTACTTCACAAAGTCATATATCACACAGGGTTACAAAGCAGCCCTTGCCTTTTGTCAGGCCCTGGTTAGCTTAGCTTTGCTGAAATCCTGAGTTCTAGGTTCACATCCTCAGAGAGGACTCAGAGTAGCTTAAATAGAAAACAAAAATGTGCACACAAGCCTGTCTCCCTGTATGCACAGAGCACATCTATGGTATGGTAAGCCAGGCTAGCCCCCTCTGAGAACATCGGCCCGTCCCACTGGGCAGCACTGATAACAGTATGAAGCACGAGCAGGAGCGGTGATGGCCTTGCAACTCACACACAGCGCTGACCCAGTCAGGCCCAACTGATCAATGGACACCCCCTGCAATGCCAGGGGACCAGGTGGCCAAACCAGTGCAGCACCAGTGAAGTGGCCCAGTTCAGCATGGGAACAAAATAGGTCTCCTACAACTGGGGGATCTTCACCATCCTTTGCCTGATGGATAGAGCTGGAGAGGAGAGAAACCTTCCCAGTACCACAGCACTCCGCTCTGCACGGGCAGTGTGTCTTGCACCCTCTGGAACTAATGCCAATTTCCCCTTGCATCCTCGAGAAGAACAGGCAGCTTTTCGAAACGTCAAAATAAAACAAAAACAAACTGGAAATTAATTCCACAATTGCCATGACTAAAACCAACCAGAGAGCAGCTCAAATCTGGCCTTTTAATGTTTTGTCTTTATTTTCATTTGTTTCCTAGTTTCGACCGTTTAGAGATTTTGTTTTTGTTTTTCTCATTTCCTCCCATACATACTTCATGTGAGGCTTCCTCTTGGGACAACCTCCAGGGATCATGGTTGTCCTCAAAGTATTTTATATCTTTATTTATAAAAATAAAATAAAAAGAAATACCAACCTGTACCCATTAGGAAAGATGGCATAATCAGCCTTTCTGTTTCGGAGTGCTCCTCTTGTTTGGACCAGTTTCTTGCGTTGACTGAAATCCCACAGAGCAGAGAGAATGGTCAGCCCCCTACCCCAACTTCTGCCCTGGAGGGTCTGTGTGGGCAATTCCCATAGTACATTTTACCCTTGGGTTCACCAGATTTACTGCTGTCTCAGATCTGCAAAGAATCTGGTCCAGACACTGATACTGGGGTATAACCGAGAGCCTGTGGTCACCTTGTACTGGACTTTTAGAACCAGTTTAAATGTTGAAGGAAGAAGGCCACACTCTATATATGAGTGCCATGCTAGGCTGTCAATGGAGACATCTGTAGGCAGTGGCAGGGTGGAGAGATGGAGAGGGAGTATGCTACTCTGTTGTTCCGACCCAGTTAAAAATAAACACAGTGGCTCTCCTGCTGCTGGTTTCCCAGCCCCATGGCTCTCTGCACTTACACCCTGGCTCATAGCGGCAATGACTTGAGAAAGACAGAAAGGAAGACTTCAAAAACAATGAAAGAATGAATGCAGACATTAACAAATGCATGAATTGCCAAAAAGAGCAAAGAGAGTGCCTGGCATTGACTGAAAGGAGTCCCAGCCCCCCTCGGTATGCAGGGGCACTGAGCTGGGGATCCATCAGACAGCCCCGGGAGATTTCTTCCCCAAATAATGAGTCATCGTATGCCCTGTTGTACAATTCCACCTTTTCAAATGGACTGGCCGGTTGGAGGCAACCGCTTTGGGCACTTCAAGGTAGTAGCTCACCTGATGGCACCAACACAGCACACCAACACTGCCTACTCTCAGCATGCTGCAGCCCACTAAAGACATCTGTCGGCAGCCCCCTGACCCGGCTCTCCATCAACTGCGTTCTAGACCTTTCTCTGTCATCAGTCACACATATGGATGTTGACGTCGTGGACAAATGCATCAGGCACCTGGTTCTGCTGCTCTTCCTCCTCTACAGGGCACAGGTCAGGTGAGCCCCAGGTTTGGGGTCTGGGGCCACTGCCTATGACATCATCTTCAAAAACATATCTTGTTCCCCTCAACCTGCTGCTGCAATGGCCATCCCCAACAGTGACCCCAAGTGGTACCCACGTGGAGATTTGTGTGATATATCTCCGTATGTGCACAATGCTGTTTTTGTTTTACTTTGTTAGCATTGTCTGAGTAATCCTGCCTGCGGTTTTGTAAGCTCTGGCAAACTCACAGGCAGCCTTCAAAGGATTGGACTGAGAAGTGCATTGCAACCCTATTGATCTTTCAGCCTTAGGAAGAGTGGCTTGATGAGATTTACCTTTTGAAACCCGTCAACGGTTTGAATTTTAATGTGTTTCTGGAAGGTAAAAAAATACAACCAAAAAAAGGTATTGGCCCTGTTCTCCCTATGCCTTCCAGCTGTAAATTACAGCCCCCACTCCTTTATACCCCAATTAACACACTTGTGATGGGCATCCCTGATCATCTTTCTTTTTTCTTTTAAAATTTAAAACAAATCATTATTTTGGAGGGGGAAGAAAGTCTGTTTCCTGAGGCCGTTTCTCACGGGGATTGTAGCAGATTCCTCGTGATGCCAGCTGTGAGCTCCACATATTTAAATAGGCGGCATGCTTGTGAAGGGAGAAATAGAATTGATTTAATACCCTAAAACTAGAGTGTGCTCCCCCCAGCTCTCTTTCTTCCTCTCCCTCTCTCCCTCTCTCTCTCCTTTTCTTCCCCTCTCTCTCGTGTCATGGAGAAGGGAGTTTAATCTGAGTTTTGGGCCTATGGGAATGTGGAGCGTAGCCAAAATTCAGGATTAGAAAGTTTTATTATTTGGGTCTGGCATTCGGCCATCCCTCTTTCTTGTACCTCTCTCTCTCACTCTCTCCCGCCCCCCCCCCCTTCTGATTAGCCTTGTTGCATAGCACAGGCAGGTTAGCGACCTCTCCTAATCAGAAGAAGGCTGACACTCTAAAGTGCTTTCTCATGGGCAGACTGGTGAGTCAGCCGGCTCTCAGAGCTGAATCAGGGATGGGGGGGGGTGCTGGCACACATTAGCCTCCAAGCCAGGAGGAGACTCTTTTTTTTCGGTTCAAAATGCAACACAGATTTCCTCGAACGCAGAGCTCCGCACCCCGTTCTTAAAAGGAGGAGAAGGGCGGGTTGTTGTTGTTTTTACCGTCTCGGTGCCATCTTCTTCCTTGCATGCACAGGTGCTGGGCTGAACCATCGGTTGTCCCATCTGTTCGGTTTTGACCTCTGATTCTCTGAAGGTTGTTTTTTTCTTAACAAACTGTAAGAGTGTCAGTTAGGCCTCCTCTTGGGTGACAGAGTGCACCATGAATGTTGCCATGGATACTAGAGGGGACTTTAGCCAGGTGTCTCACAGAGGTCCGCTCTTCCATTGCCACAGACATGCTCAGCTGTGGGTATATAACTAAACTAAGCTCTAGCTCTAGTATAAATGAATAATCTTTTGTTGAAAATCATGCAAGGAACTGCATTCCTGATGGGAAGGTTCTAGAAGTTTACCAGGTAAACTCACAGTGCTGAGATTGCTGAACCTGTGGCCACAGAACAGCACAGTAAAGGTCGTGGGCAGTGGTGTATTTGAGGGCAAACACAGGCATATGCCATATGCTTATGTAATTTTAAGTGAACTTTGCGTATGGCCATGTATTTTTAGAAGATCTTGTGTATACCCTTGTATAATTTCCTATTACTAATTATGTAATTCCTCCTCCATTCCCCAGTCGACAATAAAAGCAAGGGGGATTTGGGAATATGAGTATACCCACTACTTCAGTCACCACTACAGCGCTGGCTGTGGGGCTAGAAACAGCTTCAATCTGCAGCCACACACACTCACACATACACAGAGAGAGAGAACGAGCAAGAGGATTCTAGAATCAGAATCTTTCCTTCCCTACCATCGGTCACCATGGTAACTCCGGAAGGTGTTCTCAGTTTCCCGTACTTGACCCCTTGGCCCCGGCCCCGTTGTATGTCTGCTCAGAGGCTGTGACCTGCTGGGTGACAGGCAGGCACTCTGTGTGTGCGTCTGTTCATAAGTGAGAGTGTCTGTGTGCATGTTTTGAGTGTGCCTGTGTGTGGGAGCTGTGGTCAGGGAGGCTGGAGTGCGCTGGTCTGCAGGCTCGTTGCGCTGCAGTGCAGCTGGCAGGTTAACTGCAGCATGCTGGAGGCTAAGGGAAGGTGCCGAGAACAAAACAGGAACAAAGTGGCGGCAGTAAAACGCTCCTTCTTTCTTTTTATTACTTTCTGTCTCTCCACAGGTATTTCCTGAAGCTGGCCTTTCTCCCAAAGTTCATTTTTTCTGTTGCTTTTTCTACTAATATGTGTTTTTCCCAGCCCCCCACCCCACCTCCCTCATTATTTCTCTCCCTCTCCCTCTCCCTGTCTCTATCATCGTCGACACACTCCTGCTCTCTCTACATCTGTCCCCCTTCCTCCTTCTCACTCGCTCTCTCAGCTGTCTCTGTCTCTCTCTGTCTGCCTGTCTGTCTTGTAGCATAAGGTACCATGATTATAAAACACTCAAAATCTTAATTCCACAGATGGAATTTTGCCTCCCCATCAAAATGTATTTTTGTATTTGAATCAGTCTAGTATATGCATGATCTTCCATGGTAAATTAGTACCTCAAAATTGCAGTTAATATAATTTTTCTGCCTTTGACAAAACTCTTATACATGATAGTTCTCTGCAATACAGCACAGTGCATGAACAAATGAAGCCTAGAGCTGGGAAATCATTGGCCCAGTGTGAAAGAGAAAAAAACAAAAAAAAACAGCAGTATTTATGGCCAAACACAGTGTTGACATGATAAGACGCAGTATTGAAGGAACTGAGGCCAAGCTGAGAAAGCTGTTATGGCTGGACTCCTTATGCCCCACCACACCCCCTGGCCTGTTGCTGAGCTGGTGTCGTTCCTGACCAATGATCGTCAGCCATCTCTTCACGGCCTACACAGTGTTTTGGAAAGTCAGTGGTTGTGTTTTATGATCAGCTGCATTTTATTAATATTATTTGTTGTTTGTTTGTTTCGGGGCTGAGAGGCAGAACTCGATTGTTTGAATCGAGGGAGATACTTCCGTTCAAGTTCACCAAGTGTCCAGCAAATAAAATCGGTTGCTCAGGTGAAACCAGTCCTGGTGACAAGCATGCCGCCATCATGGGTGATGTTGGCAACCCCCTACTTCCTGTCCCACTCCTATATTGCTCAGCTCCCACAAGCTGCAACCAGTTTGTCAATTCAACCATGTGCACAAACAAGCATCCATTTGTTTTATGGGAAGGGGGAAAACATTCACGTTTAAAATGCATGACGGAACTGAGAGGCGTGCGCCTAGAAATCTACACGTGCCGATTTAAATTTTGTTATGGATATGATTTCCGAGTTTTACAGTTAGCAGTTGGGGAGGGGAAGAGAAAGGAGTGGAGAGATGGTGTTGCCACTTAACTGCGTGGCCAGCGTGATGGAATGGAGGCAGCCAGTGCCCGTTCACCTGTCCTCTGTGGCCCTTGCCCTCAGCGTAGGGGCCCATCAAGCAGAGCGGTTGGGCAACATCCAACCCCTCTCTTCCTGCTTAAAGCCCTGCCTCATTCAGCAGGGTTCACCTGGGGATAGGTCCTACAGTCAAGTAGGCCAGCCCACTCCCTGCCCCTCGGCTAATCACTTCGTAATGCCTTGCTCAGTATTTAATTATCACTGTAATTCATTATGACATCACTGAATTGCTTACAGAGAGCTCCGAGTGATACAGACAACTGGGTCCTTCCTGTGTGGGAGGCGGAGATATCGTACTGTATTCCCTGGAGGCTTGTTTGTCTTTGCCCTTTCTGTTTTGATTTTTGACAGTCCCTGCCTGAAACACTGCCGCTGCCGATAAAACCCACAGCTGCCATATTCCATTTGGGATTCTAACACCTCCTGTCTCCAGCTTTCTGCAACATGAACAAATCATTACCCATTACATGTCACACTGCCGCGGGGCAGTATGCTGGTGTTTAATGTCTTCCGTGCAATTTTAAACATCCTCTCGGCATTATTCATCGTCCTGAGTGCTTACAATACACAGATAAAAATACCAGGGTGAGGGTGAAGCAGGATCCCATTATTATCATTGCAGTCTGCTTATGTTTTAAGGTATGTGTGAATGACATTTCACACCAACATCCTACTCAGATTGGCCTTGTCTGATGCTCCCCTCTTCCTGTGATCGTGTTGTACACTCTCACACGCCTCATTCTAAACAACGTTATTCGGTGGTTTGTGTAGTTTTATGAAAAACGTTTTTAAACTGCTGTTACTGTAACTGCCACTGATATATGCTTTCAGAGCCAGTGCCACACTGATTCAGCCCAGAGAGACCCGTGAAGATCGCAGTACCAAGGCATTCGTGCAGACTGCTGCTCCCAAAAAATAAACTAGGTCTGGTGGATGGGGTGGGGGTGTTATTTGCTCGTTTTGATATGGCAGGGCTCTGACTACATCACGCATGTGTATTTCAGTCGAGCTCTGTGCCGGTGAGAAACGTGAGCCCGGCTGCGCTGTGCTGCGGGGCTGCTGTTGCCCAGGTCTGGCAGGCCTCTCTGTTGTGTTCGGCCTGTGCATTAACATTCCTGGCAGTCTGCTGAATTCTTTGCTGGTGTTTTATTAGGCTCCTCGGCTCTCTCTTCTCCTGCCCTCCTCCTCCTCCTCCCTTGACTGTCAAACGTCTCAGAAAACAAACCGCGCTGACTGAAGTGGCTTCATGGCTCGCAGAGACATGAGCAATAATAGAACCAGCTTAATCATTCTCTCTCTCAACAAGAACATTTTTTGGGGTCAAGTTTAAAAGAAAGACTAATACAAATAAAAGAAAGAAAAACAGAAGGAATTAGCCTCCCGGGAACCCTAACATAAAAATAAAATGAAACAAAACAAGGAGATAGTTCCAGCTTTCTCACAATGTTCCTGTGTCTACGGTATAAATATCAGCTTTCTGTGTGACCTTGGCAAGTCGCTGGGTTTGTGCCTGCTCTGCTTTGTGCTTGGCTGTGTGTCACGGCTCATTATAACAAGGCAGGTTCACTCCCCACACAACCCTGTACACTAGCACACTGGCACCTTCATGCCAAACTGCCCTGAGCCAGGACTTCCATCCAACCCACACTTCAGTTCAGTTCACTGACCACTGAGTATAGCATAGTGCAGTGGAGGACTTCAATGGAGAAGTCAATGGATCGCAATGAGACTGAAGTACCAAGGTGGCTTACCCCACTTAGTACCCGGCTCCCCTAGATGCTAGATGATCCTGAATGGTCAGGGGAGCTTAACGCTAGGGATCCTGGCTGGGTTAGTCCAGGAGTCAGGGTGTGGGGATGCCTGTGAGGCACAGGAGGCAATGGGCCCTGTGGGGCAAAACCCTGGAAGGCAGCTGTCCGCAGATTCTTCTGCCACGGAGCTGTGCAGCCTGACAGGAGCCCAGTGTTAAAAACCCTGTATTTATGATCTGTTTGGTTCAGCCAGTGAGAAGTAGCACTCATGTTTGACTTGCAGACTATTTTCTCCCAATTGATTGAAGTGAGTCTCAGATCTGTGTGTGGTCTCTGTGTTTCCCCAGCTCTGTCTGCACTAAACAGCTCCATCCTGTTGGACCGCAGCGCTGCGGGTCTCTGTGTTCTCCACGCCGCTCGTGTGCTCGGCCGTTCCTCTTCTGTTTTTTCTCCTTTTCTTCAGACAGTCGTTCACTTCAGCCACATTTTCCAGGGTTTCCCAGACAGATATAGTTGTTCCACGTCCTGTTTCATGTTACACAAACTGCAAATCAAGAGCCACCCCAAAATACACCCGCCAGAGTTAGGCACCCCCACCGCAGCAGCCTTGCAGAGCCCCTGCAGACCCAACCAATCGGCACACAGCGCCTGCCTGGAGACAGGGAGAGTTATCCATACATCTCAGCTAGTGCTGCACTAACCCCATCTCCCTCTGGGTTCTTTAGTGCATTAGCAGGAGAAGCAGCAGCCTCTGTAGTAACCATTTAACCATTTACCAGATGCTTTTATCCAAAGCCACGCTCAGGAATAGACCTAGGAGAGGGCATGGGCAGCAGCAGAGTCAGCGGCCACAAGCCCTGGGGCTGGTTATCGCAGACTTGGGAGATTCAGTGACTCGTTTGGCGAGACAGCGGCAGCGCCAGGGCTTTGGCTGGAGGCCTCCTGGTAAAGAGCCCTATTTTGTTAACCAGCAGATCTCCCACCCTCCCTACTGCTACGATGCATCTGCTTGACTGTAGGACAGTGACTGTTGCTGAGGTTATCGTAACCTTTCAGTATTTCATGTTTTTCTTTTTCTGATAATAAGCCCGGAGATGCAGAGAGGTCACCTGTTTCATTCTGCAGGGTCTCTTCCTGTTCCCATGCCCTGTTTAATACTGCCATATGGTGCACACTCACCCTGCCTTCTGCAAGACGCTGTGCAGGCAGGGTCCGTTCTCTACATCACACCCAGGAGACTCTTTAGCAAGGGAGGCTCGCTGGCAGGTCCTTTGAGGTGAACGGGAGGCAGGGCCCGCTGACACTGAGTCTGAGCCGTGCAGTGTGTGTGTATTGCCTTGACAGAACATGCCTCCTCAGTGGAGACATTAATAATTGACAGCCTCAGCAAGACCCCTCAGTGGTTATCTGGCAGTGTTGTTTTTCTCTGAGACACTTAATGAAAATAAAAGGTCTCCCTCCAGCCAACTGCTTTCACCTACCTTCCCATGACCTCACAGAAACCGTACAGCCTTGACTCACTCCTTGCCCCTGTGCATAGCAGGGGTCAGGCCACACCATCTCTAGCATGCTCTCTCTCTCTCTCTCTCACCCTCTTTCTCTCCCTCTGATGTAGTGGGGGGGGGGCTCAGTGCAGAAGTTCAGAGCCCTGTCCTCTTCCAAAAAACAAAAAACAATCTTAAGCTGCCAAAAGATTAAACAGATGCAGAAATGCTGTGTGTTAATTCTGCTCTGGTTTGTACTTGGTGTCGTGTCACATCAGGTAGCTCTTTTTAAAATATCAAGGCTCTGTATTATAACTGTGGAGCAAGAGAATGTTTGACACCGCTAATTAGGGTGAGGAAGCAGAGCATGCTGGGTACTCTTCTGATGTAACTTATCGGGCTACTCTACTGGGCGGTTCAGAGGCAAGTAAGGGCTGGTGACTGATCGTGCTGCTGCATTTTTAATTTTATTGATTCAGTGGGCAGAGAAAAACTGGTCAAAGCTCCAGAAAATCTGTTTCAATTGCTTCAACAAGCAGCTGTTTCTTTTTTCTCCTTTTAGCCTTGTTGCCATTTCGCTTTTATGTCAAGGTCAAAATCACAGCGATAAGAGATTGTTGACTTTGGCTCGGTGGGTAAACGCTGTTTAAAAGCCAGCATTGTGCAAATGTTCAGATTTTATTACTGCCTTCAGAATAGATGTCTAAGGAATTCTGTGTGCTGTGCTATACTTCTCTAAAAAAAAAACTATTTTGTTCAAGTGCCTTGAGGCCTCAATCATGAAAGATGTTATGTAAATACCATCTAGTTTGTACTGAGGAGTGTACAAATCTACCCTACTATATTTCAATGCATTTTTTGTAAACGGCACACCTGTAAGAAGTGAACTTGAAGGCCTAGAAGGTTTAGAAGGTTTTCTTGTTTGTGTGGCTTGTTTGGGAACGTAGATTTGTTTTGGAGAAACAAACAAATCAGTGAGAAATACCCCCGTGGTTTCTGTAGGGAGGGACTCCAATGCAACAGCAATTAAATATACTATCAGGGCAAGAAGGGGCTTTAACTGCCAGACAGGTGCTCAAGCTTTGTTGGCTGCTCTGTGTCATTGCTCTGGACATAATGGAAAGGAAGGGGTGCGAGTGGAGATTAAAAACCAGGACCCGGAGCTAGTGTTGCGGTGTGTTGTTAAGTAGATGTTATGATTTCAGAGCTTTTTGTAACAAGGCTGACATGGCACAGCTAAGGAACAGTCATCAAGAGTCTACACAAGTGCCTGCCCTCTCTGAATGTGGTTTGTGTTTGCCCACTGAGCCGTTGCAGACTGTGAGGTTCTCTATCAGGATTGTGCTGTTATCTCCCACCTCAAACATCCCAGCCCTGGCAATGGGAGGCAGGTAAAGACCAGCTCCCCAATCAAAGTCAACAAGCCTCCTTCCTGGGCTCTGAGTGGGGCAGGGGATCTGTAATCGGCATCCAGTTCAAAGTCAAGCGAACTCGGCAGCTTTTTTAATAGGAGCTCTGGGGCAGTGGTTACTGATTACAAAAAGGTGACCTAGTTGCTGTACCAGGAGATACAGGGCACAGTTACTTGCAAAACACATTAAGCTCTTTTCAACAAAAACAAACTCTCACTCTCTCTCTCTCTCTGTCTTTTAAAGAGCAAGCTGATTTATAACACCCTCATATCCCCACAGGGTCTCTGATGATGATTTCTTGCCAGGACTGTGATCGAGCTGGGAAGCTGTCACCAGGCCCTTGTGTCTGGCAGAGGAGCAGCAACTCTGGATGCTTCCCAGTGCACAGTAAGTGTTTTGGGGGAAGGCACTGCTCCATTGGCTGCAAGTGGGTGATGTCAGGGTGGCAGGAGGCCACAAGGATACCCCCCCCCCCCACCCGGGCTTACAACTGAGCTGTTTCAAATCTCGTCATGATGGTGAAAAAGAAAAGAAAGACAAATTGCAGGCTGGTCTTGTTGCGATCAACACATTGTGAGGTAGAACATGATGTTTCAGAGCTCTCCCCTGCCCCCCCTTTCCAAAAGTGAAATGCACATCCATCACCAAGCTGCGCCTGTGACCCTCTGTCCACTTAGCCCCGCACAGTTCAGACAGCAGGCAAATGCATGCCATGTTGGAAGACTCGCTGTCACTACCATGAGCTCGGAGCTGCGCAACCCCGTACAGTAATGCGAGACAGGAGGAGGGTGAGGCGGGCCACTTCTCCACATCTGCCAGGAATCTGTGGAACAGTATGTTCTACACTCCTTTACATACGAGCAGGACGAAGGGCCTGCCAGTGCGAGAGGAGATTGATCACTGACACTGGTGGCAAACATGCTCCTTATACGCCATGCAGGCAGCCGACCCCTCACACTTCTGGGCCTCTAAGCCCCGCGGCCACTGGGGACTCCGCTGTACGGCAGCCAGCAGCCCACAGCAGTCCTGACCTACCCAGACACTATGGACTCCTTCCAGTCTTTCACCCAGGCACACCGTCCTCATTAATTAAGTATAGCAGGCACTTATAGTTTGCCCACAGAGGAAAGTCAAGAACTTCCCCTTCACTGAATTGGTGGGAGGGGTGGGCATGCTGTACATGGCTGCAGCCGGCTCATGAAAAGTTCTGTGCCAACATCTCTCCATCAGGTACGGTGTCACCGCCCTGCTTCTTTAGCCACGTTTTTCTCCCTGTGCTGTGAGAGAATAAGCAACTCGTGCTGTGTTGGAATGTGGTGGTTATTATAAAAAAAAAGTTTATCTGAATTTCAGCTGCTGACTGCGGGCGGGCGGCTTCTCGAGTGTGGGGTCATGGACTCGGCACCAGGCCTCCAGAGCCTCAGTGCCTTTTGGATGTTGTACTGGCCAGCCGGAAGTTAATGGAATGCTAAATTTAGTTTTACTCAGTCCCGAATCACCTGGCATTTTAGAGCGACCTATTAAAATTGTGGAGTACGTGGATTCGGATTGTTGGTTTGTTTCAGCCTAGAAAAGTGGAGAGGACAGCTCAGACCCTCCTGGTGTCGCCCCCCCACCCGCAGGAGTGAGATGGCTCTGTTCATTTCCAAAACGCACTGGGACCATATCTGGAGATTCGTCAGCCTCTTCTGAGAGGCTGAAGACGCCAGCTATGTAAATGGGCTTTGTTAATACTGAGAGTTTTTTAAGCTCTCTGCTATTTTTAACTGTTGTCTGTTCGCTGTTGCTAGGACTCTGGAAGGCACGAAGCACAGCTCAGGAATATTCCCTCAGTTTAATAATGGATAGCCCTGTTCAACACGCAACCAATGCAAAAGTCATTTGCTCGTTTTTCCATCCAAAGTAAAGTGTTCGAGGGCCTTGAGATGGACTGCAATACAGACGACGCTGATGTCAGATTTCTTTAAAGCATACTTGCTTTGTCATGACAGTATGAGCGGAGCTGGGGAGAGGAGGAGGAGGAGGAGGAGGAGGAGGAGGAGGAATGGGGGGGCTGGGGGGAGGAGGAGGTTGGCTTAAAATTGAAATTCCAGACGTTTAGAGGAAATGTCAAGAACAGCGCGGCCTCTTTGAAGCCAGAACGCGTTGACCATTAACTCTTGTCCTGCAGTGATTTTTAATTTAATGTTTTTTTTTTTTTTTAAGAGGCAGGGCTTTGGTTTTCTCTGTAGAATGCAGAGCTGGCTAGTTCCCTGGTCCAATGACGGACAAAATGCATGAACAAATTAAATTCTCTCTGTTTCAATATGGTGGAAGACCAGTGCGAGAGAGAGCAAGAGAGAAAGAGAGAAAAGAAAAAAACACCAGGCAAGATCCTGCCACAAAAGAATTGTTCAGCCCCCCTCCCCCTGCCCACCGTCCACCTCCAGAACCCTACAGCGCACTTTATTGTTGTTAGTTTTAATGGGCCTGGGCTGAACAAGGGTCCATGGTGAAGTCGGGCTGGTAACGGAATACAACCCCGCTAACGAGGGCAGCGCCCGTCTGTGCCCAGCCAAGCTGTCGCTGGGGAAACTTACCAGACTCTGGAGCGTGCAACTCATCCAGTAAGACAGCCTCCTTCCTTCCCTTTCAAATCCTTAGCATTCATTCTCTAAAGAAACACGATGTGTCAGGCGAGAGGAATTCTCATCACTGGCTCCTCAGTTAAAAAAAACGTCAACAAACAAGACAAAAAAAATCAACAGCTTTTAGTCCCTAGAGAAGCTACAGTCTCTGCACCAGCTTCCAGACAAGTGCGGTGCAAAGTCAGCATAGCTCATTCAGTGCAGTCGCCACAAGCTCCCCTTTGCTGGGAACGTGACTGGTCAGTTCACAGGGTCTGATAGCCAGCTGTTAGGACCGCGGTTCACTGGTGGCTTTGTGCCCAGGCGTGAAAGCTTCACTGCTTTGATTACTGCAACCCCCCTCTGAACAGACAGAATCAATCACACACACACGCATGCACACACACACTGACACACAAGAACACAGACACTCACACTCACACACAACTACACACATTCTCAGACACACAAACCTACAGCACCTATGACCGCCCGCTCCCAACTGTTGTTTTCTACTCAGAATTCTTTGGAGACACATTTATCAAGGTCAGCACAGAGAGGCCGGTGGAGCTGGCGTCCTGTGTGGAAGGAACACGACACGGCACAGGCAGGGAAACGAGTCCCTGCTCATTGCCCATTCAAATACAATTAACAACACAGCTAACTGGGGAGCAACACCAGCTGACCACACAGCCCAGATAATGCTGACTGCACCTTGTCAACGGGGCACGGGAGAGGGCGCAGGCGGGTCCAAGGCAGTTTGCCTCCTGTCGGTTTGCTGTGCTCCTGCGCCTGCTCTACTTCCGCTTTGATTCACTGCGCCTCTGTCACCTATGGCAACACACTGAGGAAGCTGTGGCAGCTGCCCGAGCGGCGAGGGAACACAGCTGCTTCCCTTTCCTCCCTCCAATCCCCCTTCCCCCCTTTGCCTGGCACACCGGCCCTTCCTGGAGATCAGCAGGGTCCCAGAGAGCTGGCAGCGCGAAGGGGAGAGGAGAGGGCATGGCATCAGAACAGGGGAACTGCACCCTGAGGGAAGCTACATTGACAGCTCTGAAACATGCCTTTATTTTTAGTTTCTTACATATATATATTTAGCAATTGTCATATATAATTTAAAAAAAAATCAATAAAATGCATTGGAAAACTGCCACCCAGATTTTAGTATGACGTCCCAAAGCCACAATACACTTCAAATGTTAATTCAATAGGTGAGATGCTGTGGCCCGCACGAGCGCAGGTTCAGCACAGCCCTGTGGGTTTCATGCACTGGAGGACAGCGCCTCTCTCACTAGAAACCAGACTACGACTGCCTGCACTCGCTGACCCTGGAAGACTGTGGCACTGGGACTGGGCAGTTTCTGTGCTGTGTGCAAGTGTTGCCCAAGGTCACCCACAGTCCCCGTTCGGATCGCACCAGCGGGAAGATTGCCACTGCAGGAAGACTCCCCTGACCTGGCGTAAGAAGCCATATGCCATACTCCCGAGAGGCCTTAAGGAGGCGTGAGACCAGATCGGGGATTGGACTGGGTCAGGGGTCAGTCTCCAGTACCAGAGAGACCAGGGTGAGGGGGATAAAGCACAGTGGTGTGACAACGTGAGACAGGAACTTGCAAGACTCTGCTAACTGGAACGGATATGGAAGGCAGGAATAAACATCACCGCGCAAAGCATCGCCACACACGCCCTGCCCTGCCCAGTCCAGTCCAGTCCAGTCCTACCTGGCCACACTAACCCTCAGGCAGGCTCAGGCAATGTGGCAGTGCTACACATACACAGGGCCCAATCACACACACAGACACAACCACAGGGAAGCACAGAGCGGCGGCGGCAGTGGGGGGGGCTTACCTATGAGCTGCTCCACCTCCCTCTCGTCGGTGCAGATACCCTGGCCATGCATGAGAGAGTGCAGGGGCTTATCCACGCCTCGCGGGGGGTAGCAGCGCAGGCCGGAGCCGCAGCGGGGCGAGTACACTCCGCAGTACATGCCCTTGGCCAGGGCGCAGGTGGGGCAGCACCCACAGCCCGGCTCGCGCACCGTCTCCTCACAGCCCGGCGGCTGCTTGCAGCGAGCCAGGCGCTCCTCGGAGCAGGGTGGACAGCGGATGGCCTCCTCCGTCAGGCACAGGGCGGCCAGCGCCAGCATGCAAACCACCCACAGCCCGCCCGGTGGCATCACACCCCACATGGGGACTGCACTGCTTCTCAGCTCTGCTTCCTCTGCTCGGCTCTCCTGTGCTCGACCCGCCAGATGTCTCCTCGTCCTGAGAGGAGTCGGCTGCAGGAGCAGGTGCAGAGTCTGGGCAGGCAGGACAGAGGTTCTTCTTTTGTTTGTTATTTTTTGTGTCAGACGAGTGCCGCGTCTCGGCTCGGGAGAGAAGTTTGTCGGCGTGGGAGCTGTAGTAGTGTGGCTGGTTTGGGTTTTTTTCCCTTTCGCGATGTAAGATTTTAAAAAACAAAAAGAGTCTTTCTCTTAAAAAACAAAAAACGAGTCTCTCCAGATCGTCTCTCAAATGTGTGTCTTCAGTGCTTAAAAAAAGTTATTTTTCGTTTATGTATTTTGTATTTCAGATGTGTTGATGTATATAAGTATATATATGCATGTGTATATATATTTTTTAGAGAATATCTTCACTGACACTCAGGTGAGTCGCTGTCGTCCCTGTCAGTGGTGCGCTGAGTCGCAGTGGAGCGGCAGGGTCCTCCCTGAACTGAAAACTCCAGCTGTGTTCTGCAGCAATCCAGGTGCAAGAGACTGAGTGCAGTGCAGAAGCCCTCCCTCTCTCTCTCTCTCTCTCTCTCTCTCTCTCTCTCTCACACACACACACACACACACTCTCACTCTCTTTCTCTCTCTCTCTCTCACACACACACAAGCTGCAAAGGGAAAATACTGTAGAATGGCTCCACAGAAGTAGCTCCTTGGACTTTATACAGGCCTGTGGTCACGCCTCCTCATCCTGCAGCTCCGGGGAGTGGAGAGTGAGGACAGCCCAGATGAGAAGCACTCAGACTGGGAAGAAATACCAGGCTAACCCCCCCCCCCCCCTCCCCTTCCCTGCCCCCTTCTCTCCCCCTCACCAGCCATGCACACACCCTCTCTCTCTTCCTCCCTTGCTCCCTCTACCCCCCCCCCCCCCTTAGGAGGACGGCCATGCATTGTACTAATTACAAAGCATGCAGTATCCCTCCTTGCCTCTGCAGGGGCTCTGTCAGGCAGCGGCAGCAGCAGCAGGAGGAATGCACACAGAGTCTGTCTTCCTTCAGCCAGACAGTGACACAGCACAGTGCCGCTCTCCCCTCTCCTAGCCCCGCCAGTACCCCCCCCACTGGAGCACACCGCTCCACAGGCAGGGAGAGTGGGCGAGAGAGGCTGCTACTGATGTGACTATTAAATAAAAACAGAAGAGCCAATATATTATATTATATTATTATATTCAACCCTGCCCCAATATTCCTTGTAAGATTGTTATCACAAGGTTTTTTATTGTATTCCTGCAAGGGACATGATAGCCAGCTGGTAAAGGGTGAGGTCTCTGCCCCCAGGTGAGTGTTGGAGAGCGTGTCTGCAGGGTGTGCCCTCCTGGCCCAGGGATCTTTACTGGGATTACTGGGCACTTCACTGTTCTGTATCACGGCTCCACTGCACTGTGCTGAACTCTCGCTGTCTCACTGAAGCTTTAGGGAATGAGGGGAGGTGGCTTAACCAGTCAGTCTCACCCCTAAAGCCAGGAGAACCATCTTCAGCGCAGTGTCTGCCACAACAAGAGCCATGCCAGTGCTGCGCTGTGTGCACCCCCAGTCTGTGAAGCTGACTGCTTCTAAAATGCCTCCAGCCAGTCGGATGTAGCACTTCTAGAATGGCACTGCCCTCCTGAGAAGCTGTGGCATCGCTGCTTCTAGAACATCAGTGTCAAGATGCCTAATGGGAGAAGCAGCTTCATGTGTACACAGCAGCAAACACTGGAGCTGTGGCTTGAGCCATGCACCTGGCTGAATCACTCCCCCCAGTGTCCATTTCCTCTCCCTTTCACCTCATTTAGTTGACAGGACTCATACCCGCTGTTGTGGTGTAAGGGGACTATGCAGCATCAGTTCAAAATGACAGTGCAGACCCTCTGATGTCACTAAGCCTTCTTGGATAAATGCATCTGCTAAATGTATCATTATTATTTGTGTTATAGATAATTTAAGTCATTTCAGACTTCCAGGTGATAATTTGCACTTGATGGGAGCTTCACATTTTTTGTTATTTATTATTTATTTACATTATTTTTAGCTTGGTGCTTCAATACCCCCCCGCCTGCTTTGCTTCCATCGTCCGTTATGTGTTCCCTTAAAAGACCCAAATGCTTTCCGCGATTCTGTTTGGCCACGAAGTGCTCCATATCCACGTGGTGAAGGAAAGTCTGAGATTATTTCCTCCTGTTTTGATTGCTCTGCCCCTGGGGCTCACTCACCTCAGTGTGCTGATGGTCTGACAGTTGTGACGGGTGATTGGAGTTGTTTCCTGTAAGATTTTTCTATAAGGGAGGATCGTACAAGTTCAGAGGAAGAGCACAGATACTGGCAGCGTGCAAGTGTAGTGCGCAGGCAACAGGCACGGAAAACAACGCGTTGTCATTGACGGTACATTAGCCCCACCTGCTGTCAATGCTCCCTCGTTGCTACTGAGAGGTAGGGAGAATTTGCGGTTTCTTCACAGTCAGTACATATATAAAATCCAAGATCTAACTAAAATAAACTCTTTGCTAATGCATGCTGATAACTGAAACAGCATTTGTATGTTTTTATGTATGTTTATTTACGTTATTTATATATCCGAGCTGGATAAGGGTGCCTGCTAATAAGTAAATAATAATAATAATAATAATAATAATAATAATAATAATACGTTAAATTCACTGGGACAGTTCAGTTTTGACCGCATCGCTGTCGTTACATGCTTTACCCTGTTTGCGACCTACCTCTTAATGTCGCAGGTTATTGTCCTGCTGTTTCCAGGGTTACCACGGTCGGCCATGACGTCATAGAAGTCGAAGCCTCATAAGAACACAACCTGTGACCGCAGCTCTCGCCGGAAGCGCAAAATAAAAAATAAAACACAATACCATGCTTTCAAAAAGCCCTGGAAAAATGTTCTGTTTGTTTTAATATTTATTCAAACCATTATTCAAATGAATACATGTAAATATAGATTATAAATATAGAAATTAGGTTTCTGTTACAAAGAATTGCAAAATATTCGCAAATACATATATATAAGCCACAAACCCTGTACAATAAAGTGCGTGAATGAGATTTCATATTAAACTTAAAAAAACAAAAAACTATTTTAGACAGCATGCAAATTAAACTGTATGATTGTCAAGGTGCATTCAGAGCAATCCAGCTCCTTCTACCACCAAGCAAAGCACACTTCCACAGAACAGAACAGCAATCTCTGCCAGAACATCCGTTCTCACTCTGAAGTGGCTACAAATCTCAGCAGGTCATTAAGAGCTCACTTGCAAAGTGCCAGAGTTACTTCCTACATATGTCTTTTCAGATAAAACAAGGAAAATTTAAAGCTACGTTACAGTCGTCTCTGCCAACAAGAAATTTTTGTACAGGATTGTCAGCATGAGGCAGATGGGCAATCTAGGCTGTATTATATTCACAACAAATCTTTCCAGTAGGTTTGGTCCTTTGTTTGGACCTTGTTCAAAAAGACGTGTAGGTAGCTGGGTCACCCCCAAAAGGATTCAACAGTTGTGCTACACAGACAGGCCCCGATGTAATGCAGAAACCTTCCTTCACCACTGTGTTTATAGTATGGGTGATAGTGTCAGTGTGGGGTATATCAGTGTGTGTGTGTGTGTGTGTGTGTGTGTGTGTGTGTGTGTATCGCTCAGTCCTTCAGTGTGTCAGTGTTGGCAGGTCAGTCTCTCTCGCTCTCTCTCAGTGTCAGTGGCCTCTGGTGCTCTGAAACTGCTTGACCATCTTCGCCAGGTGCTCCATGGCCTCGGACATCCCCTCTCCACTCACGGCACAGCAGCCCTGCGCATGCCAGGGGTTGTCTCTCCTCTTGTGCAGCCCCAGTGCCTCTGCCACTTCGCCCGGGCCACGCGCCCCCGGCAGGTCCTGCTTGTTGGCGAGCAGCACCACGGGCACGTCTCTCATCTCCACGTGGGACAGGATGGCATCCAACTCCTCCTGGGCCTCTAGGAAGCGCTGGGTATCCACGCTGTCCACCACAAACAGCAGTCCCTCCGCGTTCTGGTAGTAGTGCCGCCACAGCGCCCGGATCTTGTCCTGGCCCCCCACGTCCCACACCACAAAGGACACCCCAGCTGCCGGCTCCACCGTCTCCACATTGAAGCCCACAGTGGGGATAGTGCTGACCACCTCGCCCAGCTTCAGCTTATACAGCAGGGTGGTTTTGCCCGCAGCATCCAGCCCCAGCAGCAGTACTCGACCCTGCATGCCGAAAAGAGCCTTGTAGATCCTGCTGTACAGCGCTCCCATGATGCAGTGTCGTTCAGTTCAGTCTGGGTTGTATGTCCCGGGGTTTCAGGCTGTTTGCTGGAGAATTTTGAAGCCTGTCTGTAATTTGGCTCAAGACTTTTTTTTTTATCAACAAAAAAACAAACAACCTGGTGTGTAGGCTGGCTGTCTCACTGTTGTCTTTCTTTCTGTGTCTCTCTGTCTCTCTCAGCTGTCTCGATCCTGGGCTCTTCAGTGTCTCAGGCTGTGGGAAGCTGCTTCTGTCTTGGCTGAGTCTCCTGCCTGTCCTATATATACCGCCTTGCTGACAGCATGTAAAGTTCCACCTGTATAGTTTTGACAGAGCCAGAGCCGCTGTCACTTCCTCCCTCATGGATTCCCAGCATGCGGGGGAGTGTCAGTGAGAGAGGGCTGAGCCCAGGGCAGCCCTGCAGGAATCTCCACCGTTCAGCTGTGATGACAACATGTTTACTGTCATCACCTGGGGGCAGCCATCTTTATTTACTCGGTGTGTTTACAAAGCTACCATTCTTTTGATGATTGCTGAACAAGAATGTGAGTGTGTGTGTGTGTTTTTGTGAGGGTTAGAGTTGTCGTGTAATAAACTGCTCACAAGTCAGAAAACCATTGTCCTTTGGAACAGTGAATGTTCACAGACAAATAAAATAAGTAAAATATATATATATATATATATATATATATATATATATATATATATATATATATATATATATATATATATGTAACTATTTGCAGGGACGGCAGCTTTACTGTTTTCAGGATTACCATAGTTAAGAATGCACAAAAGCTAAAGCTAAGTACTTTAATAGCTACTAATCTGTTAAGCCTCTTAAAAGAAGTCTTCTTTAACCATAGCTTTGTTTGTGAGTGTGTTCCTGCTGCCGCTGTTTAGGTTTTATCATCCGCACTGCATTACACACAGCTATCGCGTGCGCGGCCTGCTGCTTCCCCCGTTCACTGGAATCTTGCTGACATCATCACTGGCCACGCTCTCTCCTCTCCCAGCAGCACACTGCAGGCGGGAGCAGCTGACTGACGCAGCCAATCACAGGGAAGGCAGTGCCCAGTCTCCCCCTGGTGCTGTGTGCAGTAGCTGCAGGCGGAGGCTGGCAGTGTGTTCCGATTCCAGCCGACAGGAATGTGCTTGCTCTGTAGATATCAGTGTTGAAGGAGGTGCAGATACAGGTGTGATCAGGGGGAGATAAAGACAGAGAGTGCGGAGAGGGAAGAGTGGGGGGTAAACAAACAAAATCACACAGAGAATTTCTTTCAAGAGTAAATTTTCTTTTATTGTTTTATTGATCATACATGAGCGGCACAGGATGGATCAGGTCTTTCAGTGCAACCAGCAGCTAAGTAGTCATTGTTAAATCAGCACTGTCCTGCACGTAAAGTCCCCACACCCCTGCTTCTGCTTCAACTGCAAATAAGAAACCTTGCATGTGCAGCGCTGTGGGGTTGAAAAGTGATCGGCCGGAGCAGGCGGCTGCAGCAAGGCTGCTCTCTTCGTTCTCCTGGAGAGCACAGCCTTCACTCCGAGCCCTGCAGCCACTACACGCGCCGGGGGCTCCTTGGCTGCTAAACTACTTCATCTATAAAATGTCTGTGTTGATAATTTTTCTCTATTATTATTACACTCCCCCAGTCATTCTGAGTGAGAAGATAAACTGTCAGTGCAACACAGTCACTTTGTTAAACCCTCACGCACTGCCCTCTCTTATGAGTTAGGAAACTCTTGACCAGCTCTGAAGATTTGGGACCAGGATCTCGCTCTGTCCTGTGAAACACAGTTACACCGAGGGAGGGGAGGAAAGGCTCAGGGGAGGGAGGCCTGGCTGCACTGGAGTCGCTCTGTGCAGGCCGAGCTCTCTGGACTCAGTCCTCGAACAGCAGGAAGCCGGAGAACGTGCTGTACCGCCCCCCAGCTGAGTCCTCCATGACCTGCCCACCGTCCAGCTTCACACAGACCCTGTCCCCCACCTGCAACTGCAGGACCACGCTGTTGGCCGCATAGTCAAACTTCCGGTTGGCGTCCTGGGCAATGGAGCTGGCGTGCACCTGGGCAGAGATGGGGACAGGGGCTGCAATCATAGTTTGCAACGGTCGAGATGCAAAAACATCTTACACAGCAATTTCTTGAGTTTTTGTGTATATATGGACAAAAACAGTGACTCAGCAAGAATGGATCTGTGTTGAGCTGAGCTGTGCTGTGCTGTGCTGTACTATAGTGTGCTGTACTTTAGTGTTCTGTACTATACTGTGCTGTACTGTGCTGTGTTGTGCTGTGCTGTGTTATACTATACTGTGCTGTGTTGTTCTCTGCTGTGCAGCACTGCGCTGTGCTGTACTCTAATTTGCCATGCTGTGTTGTATTGTACTGTGCGGTATGATGGAGAGCATGTGGTGTCCACAACCCACAGCAGTGAGCCTGAGTATCACAGCTCCCCACTCCTACTGCAGTGTCTGTATCCTGCCTGTCTGCCTTCTGCGAGGACATGAGCATTGTATTCCTGTCGTCGCTCTGGAAAGACTAAAGAGAAGGAGCTCTTAACCGCCAGTGTCTGGGTGCGTCAATTATGTGACTTTTATCAGTTTTAGCGTTGGCCCTTTTAGACAGTTACGTGGAACCTCAGTTTGGCAGACTATTTTTATTTTATCCAATCAGGAGACAAGCCAGTGTGGGAGGAGAGCATATTCTGAGATCTGGGACATGCTGGCTGAATCTGACTTCTTGCTTTTTAAATTGGTTTCATGTGAAATGAGTCTGCTGAGATTAATCATACATTCACATACACTGTGTGTGTGTGTGTGAATGTGTGCCAGAGTATGCGTGCATGTATATATCAGTGAGAGTGTGTGTGTGTAAAACTAATCAGACTAATCAATGCAAAGTTCTTAACATTTTATTCCCTCTCCCTCTCCCTCTCTCTCTGGCAGTGTCCCCGGGGGCAGCGGTCTTGCTCACCTGGTCGTTGAGCAGCAGGTCGGCCCACATGTCTCCTCCCTCCTTCAGGATGTGGTAGCTGAAGGCGTAGGTGCCGGACACCCTGCAGGTGAACACTCCGGTGCCGGGGTCGTAGCTGTCGCCCAGGTTGGTCACCACGTCCGTGAACCTCAGAACATCCTGGTCTTTGAAGGCGCCGGTGAGTGATGCGTAGAAGGCGATTTTGGAGCCTCTTGTTCTCCCGGGACTTCCCGGTGGCCCAGGGACCCCCGCTATGCCTGGCAGACCACGGGGCCCTGCCTTCCCTGGGGGACCCATCTTGCCCGGGGGTCCAGTGGGCGCTGTGGACAGGGGGATGACCAGCCCTTGCTCCAAGCCGGTGACCGTGCCATCCCGAGTGAGGAGAGGGTCACAGGAGATGCGGCAGGAGCCCGGGGTCGACTGCCCCCCCACGCACACAAGCAGCACCAAGAGGAGAGCCGCACAGAGAGCTGCCATTGCTTGGCCCGGCACACGACAGTCCTGCAGCAGCTACTGCCCAGTGTCCAGCGCAGTCAGTCTTATATGCACTTAAGCCCAGGTGACCTTTGAGACTGTGACTAGTTGTTTTTTTTCTTTTCTGTTTTTTCTTTCCTAGCTTCCCCCCACCTCAATCACCCCCCCCCCCCCCAGCATGTTCCTGTAAACTGAGTCAGCGAGGACATTAGTCATTAGTGCCTGCGCTGCGCTGCGAAGCGCATCGTTAAGTTAGTATCTCTGGCTGGCTGCCCACTCTTTGGAAGAGGTTCCCCTCGGCGTCTGTGTGCGAAGGGAGGTGCAGCGCGATCTTATACAGAGCCAGTGACCCGTGCACGTCTGTTTAAACCGCTGGGCTCTGGAGGCTCCCTGAGGTAGGTAACTGAGTCGAGGCTGAGCCGGTCCCCCTGCCGTGCGGGATCATGCACCTCCTGCAGCAATCGCAGAAACCTCGACTTTCCAGAGACCGCTATGAGTGTTGGCCAGCTCACAGTGACCATAATTTTTCTTGGCACGACGGGCCTCCAATTTCTATTTATAATCCTTTTGAATCAAGGCCAACCTGGACTGAGTGTCAGGGAGAGAATCCATCCTAATTAATCAGTTCAGCGGCAACATTTCTGAGAATTAAGAATGGATTTCATTCAAATGTGATAAAAAAAAACGTCAAGAAATAAAAGCAGGAGTGGAGAGAGGAGCCAGGGCCGTCGGTTAAAGCCGATCATGATTCCTCCTGGTTTTAATTTTTTGTTTTATTTTCTTTTCCTTAATGAACCACCATTGCGTTTACTGGACAGATTTACTGCGGCCTGATATTGCTGTCATCTCATCTGTCAACCTCTGTCCTTGACTCTCGCATAGTGGGTTATAGTGACACAAAGGAAGAGGGAGAAAAAAGAGTGATGAGTTTGTATCCATCTTTATGTAACCTTCGAGTTCACAGTGACATTCACAGTCCATGGAGCTCTTTAATCTTCAATTGGCATGGAATAATACAAAAAAAAGACCGGAGCCGAACGCTGTTGGGTGCTGTTGCATGTGGTCATTGTGTTACAGTTGAGTGGCTGTGTGTACGTGTGTGTGTACGTATGTGTGTGGGTGGGTCTGTGTGTGTGACGATCAGATCACGGTGTTCGCAGGCTGTGTCAGTCTTCGGCAGAGCTGTCTGAGCTGCCAGGATGACCGCTCAGCATCGCGGTGGCTGCGTGCCTCTGGGCCTGTGTGTCTGTCTGTCTGTGTGCGCGGTAGTCGGCCGGGCGCCGGGGGCGGCCGCAGAGTACTCCTCCAAGAGCGACCTGGACTACGATTTTGGTGACTACCGGGGCAAGTGGTGCCTGGACGACCATGGCTTCGTCTTCAACATCGGGGAGACCTACTACCCCAGCGCGACGGCCTGCCCCTGCACCTGCACCGAGGACGGCCCGGTCTGCATCAAGCCCAAGTGCCCTCGCATCCACCCCCGCTGCACGCGCATCAGCTACAGGGCATGCTGCCCGCGCTGCGAGGCTGTCAGCAAGGTGTGCCAGCACGGGGGCCAGACCTACAAGCTGTTCGAGGAGTTCATGGTAATCAGTGCTGTGCTTCAGTTCTGTGCTGTTTTGGTTTTGGTTTTGGTGTTTGGTGTGCCGTGCATCTAGGCTTGCATGTACAGTAAAGTGCAATATGGTCAAGTCAATTGAAGTGCAGTGAAGTAGTGTGTGCAAAGGTGTCTGCTTTCTGTAAAGTTGGAAGAAAGTTTGAGATGTTTCTTTTGAATTGACACAGGGCTGGAGCAGGATCACTTTGTCTCTCCCTCTCTCTGCTGGTTGAACTAGCGTGTGCATTTTCATTCTGTTTGAAGCACAGGACAGCAGATGTGCTCAGCAAAAGTCCTGCGCTGTAGGGTATTGTACCGGTGCACACTTCCTCAGCAACTTGAAGGTGGAACCGGCTCATTGAGAGACAGCTGAGTTTGGTGCAGCTCTGAGGCATATGTTGATGTGTAAACAGCTTCTACGGTTGTTTTACCCTTCGTCTGAAACAATGTTGATTCACTCAGTTTATTTAATATTGTTAATAATACTATACTTAGTATACAATGATACCTTTTCAGAGTTGACTGGAGGCCAATTCAGCCCTGGGATGAAGAGTGTAAATATTTCCACTGTTTGAATACAGAGTTAAAACAAGGAGTGTGTGCGTGTGCGTGTGTATGTGTGAGTGTGAGTGTGTAAGTGTCTGTGTGTGTGCGCAAATGTTGGACTGCTGAAGTCCTGATGAAGAATGAACATCTAAAGATTTCCATGTGCAAGGAGAGCTCTGCCCTCCTCATGCCCCACAGCCTCCTCTTACATAAGTGTGCGACTGTGTCACACACTCCAGTGACAGATTGGAGAAGAAGTGGAGCAGCTGGGGGAGAAAGACGGTCAGTAGTTTGTAGTAAAGCCCTAATGGTGCTGATGTCATGCCCCCCCCGCCTGTTACACAACATGCCAGCCGCTGGCAGAGGGCTACAGATTTCGCCCTCGCCGATGCCAGCGTGGGGCCAAGCAGAGCGTCTTTGTACTGTGTCCAAGTAACCCAGCAGGTCCCTTTAAAAGTGGGCTGTATTTGGCTCCCACCCCCTCGCTCTCTTGCCATAGCCTCCAGACGAATGCTGTTTATGTAATATTTTTTTTTGCAGCAGAATAACTTTGGTCGGAGTTGCTGGGTGGTGGGGGGGTATGTCATCATTCTAGGGGGTGGACCAAATATCAGTGCAGTGCCAGCGGTGCACAGGGCCCGGGCCATATCCTGCAGGAGGGCCTGAAAACCCTGCCTCCTTTCTTCTTCTTCTTCCAAATAACAACAAATGATCTTTAGACAGCAGTACCATGTGTCTCTCTTTCCCTCTCTTACACTCTCTCTCTCTCTCTCTCCCCCCGGCCTGCAGCTGTCCCCCTGTGAGCGGTGTCGCTGCGAGGCTAACAGGGAGGTGTACTGCACTGTGGCCGACTGTCCTGCATTGCACTGTGTCAACCCCACCTTCGAACCTCACCACTGCTGCCCCATCTGCAAGAACGGTACGCTGCCTGCACCAACACTGACACACTCACTCACACACCCCTCACACACACACACACAGCTTTAAAAGTGGGTGTGGGGGGGAGCGATCTCTGGGCTGAACAGCCTGGCCGTGATGGAGGGGGACCGGACGGTTGTAGCAGTTAGTCTCCTGTCTTCCTGTCAGGGCCCAACTGCTTCGTCGGCAGCACCATCATCCCGGCCGGGGTGCGAGTGGAGGTGGACGCGGAGACGGTGTGCTTTTGCTCCTACCGGGACGGCACATGGGACACGCAGCACCACGCCACCTGCCAGAAGCGTGAGCAGGCGGGCAGTGGCCGGCAGGAGGAGATGGAGTCGCAGCTCTTCCCCAAGGTGGACGAGATACCGTAGATGCAGGGGAGGGCGGCCCCGCCTGGCACCTCCTGGCCCCTCACAGTACAGTGTGCTCACCTCCCCCTGACGGTGCTCCCTTGTGAACAGCTTGCAATCACTTTAATGGATAAACAAAACACACAAATGTTGACACCTCTGACATTTTAGTGGGGGTATAGAGGCTGTGAACACCTTCAGGTATCAGGTGACTGGTCACAAGCGTTGCACCCTTATCACACTGTCTTCTGAGGCAAATACAGGACACACAAGCAAAAAAAAAAAAAAAGATTGTAAATAATGTATTTTTTGCTTAAACTCTGTCATACACATATTTCAGAACCCGAGCTTTATAAATACATGTATAAACTGTATTCCTCCACATATTTCTCTGTGAATCAGCTGTATTACTTGTACTAATGTGAAATGATGTCACTGAAGTCTTAACGTAGTTCACATAAATGACATTCACAGCACTTCATAATTGCAGCACACTGGCGGTGATGGCATGTTGCTGGTGCATATGTATCCATTAACATCTCTGCAAACAATGCATAGGTTACTGCTAATACTATAATATATGTGATCAAGGCTGTACAATTATGAACTACTCACATTCCTATAAGTATATGTGTGTGTGTTAACCCTTCAGGGAGATGTTGCTATTAAAGTAGTGTTTCTTTAAAGCTCTAGTCGGACTCTGTTGTTTATCTAAGTGCCGGTCAGTGCTTGTCAGAGACGCTCGTTGCGCCGCTCCTGGGCTGCACTTGGTAAAGGTGGCCACAAGGGGGCGTCGTCGTCCTGCTTGAGCTGTAGGGACCCGGTAGTGATGACAGTGAAGGGTCTTATGAGATCCACTCTTTCTCATACTCTGTGTCCGAAAGATCTCCGTTTTTTCAGTTTTAAACAATTATATTGTTATTCGATTAAAAGCCCAAATGACACCCCTGAAGGGAATGGCGGAATTTGCTTGAATCATTATATAGGCTATAGCTTGCGTTGTCACTGCTTAAACATTTCAAATCTTTAAATGAAATGCAACGTCGTATATTTAAGGGGATTAGCAAGCTACCGTTTTATGTAGATTTGTATCTGCATATCTCTCCTCATAATTATGTTTTTAAAATAATAAAGAAAAGGGTTAAAGAAGAAAAAGAACCAGGTGGGGGGACACAATAATCAAGCACAACGGTAAATAATAAGCGGCTCACACTGCACTGCGGGTTTGTGCGCCTGCCCCTTTAAGACGCCCGTCTCCAAAGGCTGGCGTGTGACGTCACGGGCGGTGCATCCAAACCCCGGCACGCTCCCGGCGCGGGGACGGGAATCTCGCGCCCTGGCAGAAGCGCGCGGCGCGCAGGCGGATTCGAACGGCACGTGAGAGCGCCGCGGCTCGAGGACACGGCGCGGGATGGACGGTAAGACAGACAGACAGACAGACAGACACTCCGCCAATTAACCTGAAAGGAGACAAGTGTGACTGGATAGACAGAGAGGGACGACAGGCTCCAGAGAATGGCCGGGCGCCGGTGACAGTGCAGGCTTGGCCGAGTGTGACGCGCCGAGCTCAAGGTATGTCCAGGTCCGAGGGGTCCCGGCCGGACGGGCAGGGCGCTCACACCGTTTCGAGGAGCCGCTTGGAGCCGCGTCTGTCGAGAGCGAAACCCGAGGCTGGGGCTGATGCTGCGGCGGCAGCGGCTCACAGGTGTCACTGACTTACAGACGCAGCTCCGTTTGTGCATCTGGAAAGATGATGTGTGTGTCAATAAGAGCAGTGTGCCGTGAGCTGTGCACATGAACCAGCCGTCCAACACAGTATATGCATTTGTACCATTTGTGTGTCTTTCTGAACCTTATTAAAGGGCGCTGCTCTAAGTTACATTTCTCTCGGTGCTGTCAGCCGATGTGCAATGATGCTTCGCTGAAACTGTAGCAAGTGAACTGTAGCGAGCAGGGGGGTGGGGGGACAGTCATTTTAAGATTTTTTTTTAATTCACCTAAAACTGTAGTGATAACGGGTGGGTGTGTGTGGTGTAAGTGATCTTTTTTGATGTTTAAATTTCCACTTTTGCATTTTTTTTCTTTTCTCGAGAGTAGAGGTTGAAAGGATTTTACAGTAAATTACTCACAGTTTGATCGTAAGTTACAGCTGTTTTCTAGCTCGCTCCGTGAGAACCGCCGGCCAGGGAAGGGAAGGGGAGAGACGGGATCGTGTTGCCGGTAACGGTGTTACAAAAATGATCATCATGGCACTGCTGAAACGGGTGTGTGGGGGGCTGCGCACAGCAGTGGCATCACTGTCCACTGTGTTACCACTGCTGTGCAGAGCAGAACCAGTAAAATTAATAGATACATACATAAATACATATATGCAGTTACAATCTTTTTGAATAGAATCATGTTTTTGAATTTGTGTTTCCCATTTAAAAGCCATTTTACACCAAGTCTGAAGATGTTGCAGTCCTGTGATATGTATTTAATGGCTTATTTATTGATTGATTGATTGATTTAGACACTTATTTCGTTTTTCATTGGATTATATACTTATATGTTTTTGGTTGCTGTTGCTGATTTTAAAACACTAAGAAATGAGGGGAGATGAGGAAGGAGGCGCTGGCTGCAGTGGTTGAGTGAATTTTACAAAGTGTCGAAGCATGCAAACTCAGCCATCTTGGAGCAAAAGAGTGAAAGAGAAAGCGTGGCTGTGCCTCTGCCTTGCAGTATCTGATCAATAAGGCTTTGCTTGTACTTGGTGTGCTGCTTCTTCTTCGTCTTCATCTTCTTTTCCTCCTCCTCCTCCTCCTGCTTTGAGGCAGTGGTCGTGCTCAGCGGCAACACTGCAGGGCTGTCTGGGCCGTCTCTCCAGGCTCCTCTGTAGAGCTGCTCATGGGCCCATCGAGTCTGAACAGCAGACACTCAGACTGCAGCCTCCTCTTGGGCGACTGCTACAGTGCTTTATTAGCGAACACCGGTTTTGTATAAAGGAGACTTTCATGTCCTATTTATATGTGTATTTATGTTTTGATCGTTTTTCCCCCAGCAGACTCCCCCTCCTTTTAATTTTCGATTCTTTCTTTCTTTACCTACTTTACTTATTTTTACTACAGTGCAGCTCCAACTCTACCCCCCCAGTTTAACAGGGCAACCGAGGTAGTAGTCTCCCCTTGCCCTTCTCCTTTTGCTAGCTGTATATCTCTGTACGCAGTGCCCTGCCTCTCAGCTTGGGCCGGGGGAAAGCACAACCCGACCAACGGAACTGTTTAGTGTAGTTTAAAAACATTCACCTTGTTAAAGATCATTGCAAGCATCTGACTGTGAGGACTGGTAATGTGAGAACGGCCAGTCTCAGGAGATATGATGTTTTAGTTTTTTTTTCCTCCACTAGATATGTATGTATTTATTTATTTATATTATGTGAAAATCACTAAAAAACTGAAAAAAAATACTATTTGCAGCTAATTGTTTGGTGGAACCATTAGTCTAAAAATAGGAGGGTGGTCCAATTGAAAATTAACTAGCAATTAATTGGTGATAAAAGGATAATCAGTAATGTGTAAGGGTTCAATGATAAAAGTTTACTTGAACACTACCTTTCTCCATTTTAGTTTTAGTTTTTAAAAATGTATGTAGTTTTCTCAGGGAGTATGTCAGTTAGGGACACATGCCAATAATAATAATAATAATAATGTATTTAGTGCAATGTTTAATACTAAATTGAGTAATTGATTAATTTAGGTGACATATTTATGTAAGCTTTTTTCTAATGTGTTGTGTTAGTCTTCTGTTTTACCCAGAAGGACATCTGTGTCTAGGGCATAGTTGGTATTGTTGACAGGCATGGTTGTATCTACGCAGGAACATCTCTGATGGCAAGGCTTGGTTTAATGTAATGTTGTAACCCCAGTCGGACTACCTAATTCATCTGTGCCAGTCTGAGCACTCTTTAAGATGTACAACAGGCAATTAACATACAGTAGTAGTACTAATAATAATATAGAATAAGAAGAAGAACTGAGCCTGCATCAGCAATTCTGAGAACTGGGGTACGGGGCTAATTAACACAATCTGAAAAAAATATTTTGCCGTGTAATTGCACTTGGTTTTTGGAGCTGTACTGAAACTGGGGAGTTTGCCTTTTTGGCAGCAATGCTCACAGCAGCTCATATGCGTTGTGAAGAGGGAGCACTTTTGTCATGACTCAGTGCTAAGTAGGCAAGGCACTAATAAAGTATACAAAAAAAGACCTTCACTGGTGATCCACCAGGCTGGACACTTTGCTGGTGTTCTTAAAGAAAGTGCCCAGTGAATTTACACATGTTGGGGGAAGGGATGGGGACTGTTCACATTTATTTATTTAGTTAGTTAGTTAGTTAGTTTATTTATAAAAAATGTCATGTATGGTGGGTGATGACTGAGCGACGGTTGTTTGTCTGTCTAACCTGATCTGATCAGCCTCGCTAGTTATGAGACTTCCCTCCTGAGCTAGCAGGAAGTGTGCCATCCTGACATTTGAGTGCAGCTCCTGAGATAATTAATTAGCTCCATCAGAGTGCATATTAATTTTGCAGCTGTTATAGCTTCGTTATGATTGTGTCTGCCTGGGCACAGCTGTCCAGCAGTGTGTGAAGCTGTGAGTCTTGGCAGCGGAGCAACAGCCAGGCCAGGGCAGAAAAGGCAAGGGTCGCTGACCTGCAGTGTGTGCTGGGGGGCGTGGGCGTCCCTGCGTGGCTCTGTGGCAGTTTGGCAGTTTGAAGTAGGCTATTTTTATCCCTGGCCCGCACAGGGATGGTTGCGAGAACATGTTGTGGGTTAAAGAAGTTTAGTGCACTGGACACCCAAAATCCCCACCCACCCAAGTCCCCAACCTCCCCACCTTCTTCAACAACCCCCAACGCCTGTTCCCAGCCAGCTTTAACTGCTTTTCACACCAGCCCACGCAGGGAAATATTTCACAGGTGCTCCAGCCGTGGTTAATTTCAGACGAGTGTCTTTCAACCTTTGGTGACACGGATGCAGGGGAGGGCTAGACGGTAGCTGTTAGATTGATAGCTTTATTGATTGATTGATCGAACAGAACCCAGGCATTTGAATATGAACAGTGAAGTGCACCTGACTGACCCTGCCCTAATCCCTTTTCCTGTAACTTCCCAGCCCCAGAGGTCGCTGGGTATGACCAGACCGTAGGCCTGTTTGAGGCAGATCATCGCTGTCTGTGTTCTGTGTGAAGTGATAGCATGTGATTTCTTTTTTTTTCATGGGTAATAGTTAATGGAAAAGATGGCAAGGCAGTGTGGAGGTGTGAAAGTTTGTGCTGCAATGTGTGATTTGCTTCTGTTGTAGACTCTCTGGTTTGTGTTTGTTTGAACATGCAACTCACTCCAGGACAGCTCTGCCCCCAAAACGCCACATTTAACTCTTTCCCCACCAAAGACTAGTGGCTTCACTCCCACTACTTAGGTTACAGCAAGGCGCTCTCTCAGTCAGTGTGTGTGGGGAGAGGCAACACAGACAGCCCCCTTACCGCACACTCAGAATCACACAACTTTCTTCCTGGAATTTACTCTGATTTTCCAGATGTAGTGAATTTATTTTGTGTGCAGCGTGGGTGGCTGTGTATGTGAGTGTGTGTGTGTTTTTTTCTTGTTTAGTGGTTTCATTCCATTGCAGGGTTAACTCATTAACTGGGGGCTGGAGTGTTACCCTTTAAGAGTTCCCAGCCTAAACCGTCAGCATTGGTGAAAAGACAAAACCAAGAAGAATAAAATAAAATAATGAATAAAAAAGATAGAGAGATTTTAACTCTTTGTTTTTAAACAGCTAGCTGTTTCGCAGTTGGATCTTATCTTGAACATTTCTCATGATGTTGTCCTCGTTAGTGGCATAAAGAACATTTTCTGTAAGATCCTTAGCTTCCAATTTGATGAGTAGCTGTTTGTCACACCCATAATGCATTTCTACACTGCACCGAGTTCCCTGCAAACTCTCAGCGTCACAAAAGTAGCCTCTATTGTGCCTCTAGGGACTCTGAATTGACCAATCGCAGAAGCCCCTGAAAAACTGTAATTCCATGGTGGAATTACTTCTTTACAGGGGACTTGTTTAACATTTCAGTGCTGCTGCATTGTGGTGTTTTCTGATGAGGAATGTAAAAGGTGAAACCTGCCATAGGGCTGAGGTTCGATGCGATTGTCCCAGGGTTTCTGTAGTGTAGCTCTGCGCACCTGTAATGGATTGTTCAGGTGTCTTCTGTAAGGTGAAGTGTGACCTGCTCTCTTCTCATGCTTTGTCTTGTGGCAAATGTGTTCCAGCAGATATCCCCACTTAATAATAATAATAAATAATTAATAACAAACAATAACGTCAGATCTGCAAAGTTACCCAATGTATCGGTGCTGTCAGTGTTTCCTGAGCTTATGGTGAGACATCTCCTCAAACATCCTGCTACTGGGGATGTTTTAAAATATATATATATATATATATATATATATATATATTTTTTTTTTTAAATAATTGTTTTTAATGAGTTTTCTACCCTGCATATGCCGTGACAGGTCTTCAGTTTCCCATGGCAGTATACAGTTGTAACCTACTTTTAACATAACCTACATAACAGAACAGAACAAAAAAAAGTGCAAATGAAAGAAATCTGAGAGGGATATTATGCAATTGCGGCACACTATGAGTTACATGTTACTCTCACAGCACTGTGTTTCCACCGGTCTGCTGAAGGGGAAAAAAACAAAAACAAGCAAGAAAATCTATTTACTGAGGTTAAATAGTCCTGGCGAATCACAGGTAGTGGTTAGCGGCTCACTCCTACACAGCGCACAGCTGATACTTAATGTGCGCCAGCTATATCTTTTACCATTCTTTTTAGGATTGTGTTTTTTTTTCCCCTTGCTTTGATATCAGAAAGTTCAAAAAGCGGTGACTAAGAGCTGCGAAATCCAGTTTTTATGTGTGTGTGTGTGTGTGTGTGTTTTTTACTTTTTATGAAGATCCGAGACTTCGGGCTTTATTATTACTCCCAAGAAAGAAAGAAAGGCAAGTAGAAGGTTTGTGTCAGTCCTGAGCTGTGAGAAGGCCCATGTGTGAAAGGAGGCTCGCCCCTGCATGTCTCTGTGCACGCTGGCTCATCCTCATATCACCAGGGTCTTCAGCACTAGCACCTTAAGGATGAACTACAAAGACATGACAGACAAGTATAGCTTGATACAGATCACACAATTACTCTCTGATTTACTGTTGATTACCGATGAAATTTGCATGATCATGAAACTGACTGTGCTTCCTGGCTTTGTCTGCTTTCACAGAGAAGTCTGTGACCATGGAATCTGACGAGTCCCAGGAGCAGACGACTTTGGCAGGTTAGTGAAGCCGATTGCTTTCTGCATTGTAAAGAATGCAGGGCTTCCTGCGTCTCATACACCGCCTGCACTGGGCCAAGTTTAACTTCTGACACAATCCCCTATTATCCAGGTCCCTGATTATCTTATTAATGTCTGTTAAGTCATAGAGGGGTGTAGCGAACTGTGGACCTGAATCCGGTAAGCAGGGTAATTCTTTATGGGTTATCCCCGTTCACAGGGCTGTATGGTTTAACAGCATTAGGAAGAGGATTGGAGCAGAATGGCAAAAGGCTAAGAGGGATTAGTCCTGGGCCCAGGAATAATGCCAGAGGCTTCAGCTGGGTTAATGGGCCTTCATTCTCATACCTGGGGATCAGTTTGTGAGGGCAGTGTGTCTGTATGACTACGCACAACCTCAAGCACTGACATAATCATCTAAAGAAGATATAGCAACAGTGGCTATGTATACATGGAGCCTATTAATCCATTAATAATCCGACTGATAGCTCTATCGGTATACAATACTGTCATATAAACATCTGAATCGGAACAGACTAATCAGATTGAGCTCATTCCGAATGAAAGAGGTGGTGTAGACCTTTGATTATCTGTTCAGTAGAAGAATATTAGTGTCTAATAGGCATGTAAACGTTTTAATCTGACTGCTTTCTCAATGGGAAACTATGGGTTCTTTTAGCACGTTGGTTTATTTGCATCACTCAGTTAAATCCCAAAACAGTGGCTTAATTGGTCTTAATTATGTTACGAAGTTTGAAAGATTTGAAAATTATTTAAATATCGATGATTGTAAGGCATCACGCTAATTGTGTGAATCAAATTGCCGTTGCGGTGCACTGATTCTTGTATATTATATAGGAGTATATTTTGCTGAGCCTGTTGAATATTCAAAATTATTAGAAATACAAGTACTGTGTAAAGCATGTGATACTGTAATAAAATAGAACTTTAAAACCTGTGTTCACATAGCTGGTGTTAACTAATGTAACATGCTTTAGCTTAAACGTGAAACTGAATGTCTGAGGTGAGAGCTGAGACTTGTTTTCCTCCAGCAGACAGGCAGACGGCCTGTACCGACCTGTCCAGACGGCCGGGACCCCAGGAGGAGACAGAGAGCACAGACACTGAGAAAGAGCGAGAGAGCCCCGAGCAGCCCATTGCCGACACTGACCCCGACCCAGGTACTGGAGCACGCACACGCACATGCACACACTCACGCACGCATGCACCTCAAAGCATGCCTCAACGTGGATGTGCGGTTTTCTTGGAAATGGGCTCTGCCTCGTCACACACTGTACAGAAGTGTACTGTTCTGGTCTGAGTGCACGGATTTCCCTGTGAGCCCAATGGGCCGGCCTTGAGCTGCACGTGTGGGACCAGCGTTCCCCCTCAGCTGTTGAAACAGCGCCCCAGGGGATGGTTTTAAGGGCTCTCTAAAACAGGGCTCTACATTCCCGATGGAGTGGAATCATCTGGGTTTCTCTGACTAGCTGATGTCTGTCTGTCTGGCGTCCATTACCTCTTCTAATTTGTACAAGTTACATTTTTATTCTGTTTTTTTAATTCTGGAGGACAGTACTCCTGTTGACCACTACTGCTCTACTCCTTTCTACACGAGCTTTCTCGTGGGCCTTCTCCCTGGCAGCCTGCATGACGAAATAGAAGACCTTGCATTTCTTCAGATCTAACAGGTGGCCTCTTTTTAATGGGGTTTGCGTGTTTTGTGTGTATGCGTGGTGTGCGTGTGTGAAGGCAGGTTGATTTCCGAAGCCAACGTTTTAAGAAATATTTCTTTTTTTAAATAGCTGCCAGAGACATGTCTCCACAGGCTCACAACCACAGCAAAGCAGGATGGGAAAATTACCCAGTAAAAAAGAACCCAGTCGCACAAGATTTCACATACTCGTCCCGGGGGCTTCCTCTCACTGTCTGTCGCACTTCCTGTGGGTTGGGGTCGGAGATGGCAGGCTGGAAAAGTTTGGACACTGAGTCGGTGCACGTCTAGTGGCATACATGAAGAGGCCACACTGGCAACATGTCTGTTAGTGGCTTCTGTCCAGAGTGGTGAGACGTGCACATTTGTCAAGAACATGGGAACCCTCGCTCCGAGCTTGCTGGTGTGCGAAAGTACGTTATACAGTAAAAGGCACCAGAATTTGAGTCGCTGGGTGTTCCCCATGAAACAAGGTGTGGAGGTGGAATCTCCCCTAAACCCAGCATTGAATTGATTCCCTGTTTATTTGTTTTTTGCTAATAAAACTGAAATAACCCTTGGGAGTGGTAGGTATTTCCATTGAGCCGAAGGAAGGGGGTGACACATGGAGGGATGTCGATCCACTTTTGGTAATGGACTTTCCGTTCTTTCCTGCATCAGAAGTGGTTTCATTAGCGTCTCACACAGTGGGGGAGAGGGAGAGCAGAGGTCTACTAGGACTGCATCGCTTTTCTTATGAACCTGATCTCTCTGCGCCCTCAGAAAGCGCATCGCACGCTTCACTGGAGCTCTGGTGCTGCAGAGAAACTGCACGTCCCCCCTCCACAGTGCATGGAAAGCCAGGTCAAACTGCTGCCAAATTTCTATCATGAATTTTGTATTGCTATTTATAAAGGATTGTGTACAGTACAGGCAGCAGCAATGCTTTTTTTAATGTGGCTGGAAGAGTTCAGTTTCTGTTTGCAGTCGACCATGTATTATACATGTTTACCTGTGCAATGGGGTTTATGTGTGAGCGTGCAGAGGGGGCGGGGGGAGCTGTGGAGTGGCTATGGTGCTATGTGTGGAAAAAAAGCAGAATAGAGAAACACAGAAAAGTATTATTTTATTATTATTATTATTATTATTGTTGTCTTCACCTTCATATTTTACTTCACGATTGTCATCTCTCATGACTCTGTACTGGTTCACCTCAAGGGGAATTTTTTTTTCTTTCTTAAATATTAATGCTTTTAACTTTAACTTTAACTTTAACTTGTGATGCACTCAGGGTAGTTAATTTAAGCATGGTTTTCTAGAAGTTTCCCAGTCTAGACAAACAGCAACAGGCTGGTGGAACAAGAAGGAAACTACGCAGACATGGTATGGTGTCTGACTTTTATAAATATCTGAAAAGTGTTTATTTCTAAACATCTTATAATGAATAGTGGGGTTCCAGTGACACTTCTGCACTCTTACGCACCCTTCTGTCCCTGAAAGAAAAGTGTTCTCCAGCCAGGGGAACTGATGCACCTCAGCCCCAGAGCTGTGTGCTGTCATACAGTCTCAGGCTGTCTTTCAGCACTTCTAGTTTCATCCACTTCCCTGTCTCCAGCTCCCTGAAAAGCCTCTCTCATTTTCTCCCCAAGTGGCATTTCAGGGGAAAGGACACAAGCAAAGCGAGAAAAAGTCAGCTGCAGCAACAGTTTGGTCAGTCAGAGGAGGGATGTTCGTTCTGGAGACAAGCTTTGAATGGCTCCCAGTATATAGTCTCTATCTTTATTGTCAGTATTATTATTATGTGTTTTATGTTTTTTATAATTCCATTTTTGCTTGTGAAACTCAGGAGGCCTGTGTGTGACTTGTGCCGGTTGTGCAGTTGGATGTGTGCTGAGGTACTGGCGCCGCTGTCTCGAGATGGCGCAGATGATTTTGGTAACTGGGGCACCATGCGCGGGCCCTGTAACCCTGGACTATATTTAAAATAAGTTGTGAGGGACTTCTGAGTCGATGCTAGTTACAGTTTCCATCACACTTCGGCTCTGTGTGTGCGAGCTGTTGTTGCAGCTTTTCACGCGTTTTCAAACCACACTGTGGTTTCTGGATGCTGTTTAGCAGCTTGCACGTCGGGGGGGGGGGGGTCGTGGAGGGGAGGGGGGGGCATGGGGGAGGGGGGCTGTCTTTCGGGCTGGAGTGCAGTGGGAGTGTCGTGTCAAAGCTGGGCCTGGGTGCTAGTTGAGTCTCCAGCAGCCCTGCTGACGAGCGCACGCTCTGGTGCCTGGAGAGGAAGTGCGCCCTTATCTTGGGCGCTGATCTCCTGGGCCCAGAGCTAACCCTATCTCTCAGTGGGGTAAACGCTGTCTTGCATCAGCACAGCACCGCTCATTAACCCCAGCACTGCCACACACCACAGCTACCACCTCCTTCATTATTACTTTATTATGCCTATTTTTATTATTATTAGTAGTATTATTATCATTACTATTATTACTTATATTGTTGTTATTATTATGTAGTTGTTTGGCAGACCCCTTAATCAAAGGTCACAACATGGGTGTAATAGAATCAGTACACAACACTATATTGATGCACATTTGCTTAATATATACTATGTATTCTACCTTTAATTTACCAGACTACCAATCCTCACTCCTGCAAAAATAGTAACACTTGACAGCAGCCTAACCAGCTACAATGTTCCTGCAGGCAGGATTCCAAATGCTGGGCAATATATTCTGTATTGATTAAGACATGATGCCTCAACAGTCCTCAATGCTTTCCTCTGTGCCTGTGTAATCCTAAAACAATAAAACAAGTAATCAGGGACCTGTAAACGTCTCGTTGCTTGGGACGATTATGACTCCTGCTTAGGTTTCTGAGCAGAAATTGGATGCTGTGACTGGAGTCAGATTCGTATTGATTTTCCCACGAAGAGCAATTGCTAGGGAGAGAGGGACAAGATAGGCCCGAGTTTGAGCCCTTGGTAGCCGGGGCCTAACCCAGGGAAAAGGGTGTTAGAGATAAGGTCATGGATGGGAGCTAGGTTGGGCTTTCTGTTGTACAGACACTTTGAGAGCCTCTCATTTCAGGTCTTGATTAGTGAGCAGGCCAGCGGGCCTAGGGAACACTGCCAGCGCTCAGGAGGAGCAGCCAGAGAAAGAGCAGACTGTGGTTCTCTCTGCCAGTGAATGTGTTAGGAATTATGGTTATTAAAAAACATTGAAAGGTGGCTACAGTGGGATTAGGCAACCGACTAATATACTTCAGCCAGGAGACATGATTACTGACCTAAAACAATTGCTCATAAATATAGTTTTTTTATTACATTTTTTTATTAGTTACCACAACACAAAGAAATAATAGGTGTTAGATATATGTACACAAAGAAACATTCTCTAGCATAAAGAGTGATTATAAAACAAGATAATCTTTCTTGTCGACAAGCCGTTTCAAGAAACCCAACACACAGTCACAAGCTCAGGCTGCGTGTTGGCGAGGCAGCTGTGTGAGACTGGTACGTACACCCTCCACATCCCTGGTGTCCCCCTTTTTATCTCTCCCCAGGTGTTGCTCCCCAGGTGTGAACCCCAAACCCCCATCCCATCCCACAGGCTAGATTGTGTTGCGATACAGCAGGAGGCCCTTCTGTCTCTTGTTTTTCAAACGCTCTCTCTCTGTGTCTCCTTTTGTTCCTCGTCTGCTGCTTCCGTGGCGCGCCAGTTTGGTCGAGCGTGCCTCTCTGTTTTTCTTCTTCTTCTTTGTTGTTTTTTTGGTTTGACTTGTTGTTTTTCGAATTTTTAAGGGGTGTGTGTTCTTCACCCCAGGCACCTCTGAGGTCGGCAGCTCGCTGCGTTGTGCTCAGCCCTCGGTGCGCAAGAATCCCCCTTTCACCTGCAGACCCCCAGCGGGGCTTTGAAGCTCTCAGGGGGAGAACAAACACAGCAAGAGATCAGAGTGAAAAAAAGTAATAAAACACAGAGACAGAGACCTGTATCGTTGGTTATGTTTTGTTCCAGCATGGGTATTGTCATCACAATGAAAGATTCACACAAACAGCTGAAACATCTTGGTATTTATACATCTGATGCTCTTTGTTAACTTTAAACTGTAAGCTTTGCTCTTCTTTTTTTTAAGTAGCTGAATGAATGATGGAACAAGATCAATCATATTAGTATGTCCAAACTTAACATTAACTCTATATATCGTCCTGTGTTCACTGTCACATAAGTTCCCTGAGGTGTAGTGAGAGAGAGCTATATGGAGAGAGAAGAAAATATTTGAACCATATTCTTGCTCTGCCCCCAAGAAGCACAGCAATAGTTCAGACAGGAAACTCACTTAATCGCACACAGAATGAATAAGAACAGCATCCCCTGCCGTGCGTTTGACCTTCCCCTCCCCAGCCTCCACCTGTGTCCTGGCTCTCAGAGTGGGGGGGTGAGGGGTGAGGGGTCCTTCTTGGCCCCCTGCCCACAGGTGGACGCTGGTCAGGCATGCAAATTAATTAAAAAATTCAAATTTAAAAGTTACCAAATTAGGGGGAGCCTTGAATGTGAGGTCAAAGCCAAAAGCCTATGTACAACGCATTTCCAATACACTTCAAGCTCTCGCATGCCAGTATTTCTAGGAAAAAGTAATGATTTCAGTTACAGGATTAATAGCACAGTTTCTTCTGGTTGCTTTCTACAAAAGCATGCCCACGTTTTTGTGCCAGTTTTTGTGCACTTGTCATGCGGCAGCGTAGCTTATTCAGATCACCCCCGTGAGGGAGTCTGTGTTACAGTATCGCTGCATTAAAAATTGTGAAACTGAAACTCTGGTGTCCTGATTCAGAGCTTTCCATTCAGAATGATTGTTTCTCGGTCCTGCTGCTGACTAGCTGATGAGTGATTCTGTATGAGAATCACCAAGATAACGAGCACAGAGGGAAAGATAACAATACGATGATGAAGAACAGGAGTTTGTATGTGTATGTGCTTTATGTATTATTAGTACATATATTAACATACACACACTTGTTCTCTCTTGTTCTCCCACTCTCTTTATTTTTATAATCCAACGTGTGTGAGTGACTTCAAGACAAAAGCAACAGAGCACCATGTACTTTACTTCATGAAAAAGACTGCCAGGGCTGATTGTGCCGGGGTTGCGGGGGTGAAGTGAGCACCTATGGGAGTCTAACCTTGCCGCTCAGGCCAGGTCAAGGCCTTGGTACCCCAGCTTTAGCAGCGCTCTAGTGGCCTTTGCTGACGCCAAATTTAAATGAGGGCCCCCTCCTGTTTTCCATGCCCTGGCCGTGTTTAGCCTCCTTCTTGGGAGACCCTCCACGTCAGGGCCCTGCAGGGCACATGGCTGGAGCAGGACATGCCGCATCTGCATCTGCTCCATCTCGTGCTGGATGCCATGTTACATAAATATTTTCTCTTCCTCAAGGCCGTGTTGTGTGTGTGTGTCTGTGTGTACGTATATGTAATAGGTATGTGTATAAATGCACACACACATACATATATTTAGCTAATGTTCTTGAGGTTTTACTCACCTGCCCCCCTTCCATTATTTCACAATTTCACAAAAAAGAGAAAAACCTCAAAGTAGAACAGACTGTGGTTAGGTGCAGGAGCTCTGTGTTGGGGGCTGCAGGAGACGGAGGGGGGTAGAGGGAGGCGGGGTGCGTGTGGGTGAGGCCGCTTTTCTTAAGGAATCTGAGACATTCCTCAGCCTGCTGTTCTGACGACCCTTGCTCTGGGTTCCGGAATGAGAATGCTTGAATTCTGACAGCTGTGCCATTCTGTAGACACCCAGCAGGGTGCAGCATTTGTGAGCAGAAGAAGGGGGAGGGGACATCATTACATTTGTAATTAAACCGTCCCACAGCTGAGCGCCCTGGATACAGTCATTAGAATACAAGAAAGTTTACGAACGAGAGGAGGCCATTTGCACCGTCGTACTCGTTTGGTGCCCATTAATAACGAAGTGATCCAAGGATCCTATCCAGTCTATTTTTAAATGTTCCCACATTTTCAGCTTCAACCACATTCCTGGGGAGTTTGTTCCAGATCGTGACAACTCTCTGTTTGAAGAAGTGTCTCCTGTTTTCTGCTGCATCAGGTGCATCATCCTCTCACCCTGCACACTATTAGCCTTCCTCCCTCACACCATTACTCCTCCTCTCCCTCACTCCCTCCTCTCACCCTTCACACATGCAGCTTCTCTCCCTGCCTCCTCTCACCCTATCCACAAGACTCACTTCTTTCCCTCCTTCACACACAGAGACTTCGTCCCTCTCTCCCTCCGTCTTCTCACCCTACACTCAGCCTCCCTCCCACCTCTCACCCTGCACACTGACAGTCTCATTCCCCGCTTCCTTCCCTGTCTTCTCTCTGCAATCACTGTTACATGGGACTCTGCATCAGCTGCTGTGCTCCTGCAGTAAAGATGTTAATCAGCTGTTCCATTCATTCATTTGCTTTCCTAATTCTAACTTTGACGTACCTCAGGAGAGTCAGGCACTCTTGCCTTTTATCCACCTTTTATCAATCCCCCCACAAAAAATAAAGAAAAAAAAACTATTGAAAATGAGACCTGAGCCCTGTGCCCCAGACTTTTCTTCTCCTGACTACATTCAGGCACCAGAAGGAATCTGTCTTGTATGAAACACACACTGGGCTCCTCAACTTAATCACATTCCTAATCCCGTTAAATGTAAAACATAAAAAACACAATAAAGAGAGTCCTGTGGATTTGTGTTGCACATTGTCGCAGAGTGTGTTCGCTGCCGGTCTGTTCTCCTGCAAACCTGCTACCTGTGACCTGTAGTTCTTATGAGTAGCCATACCGATGGAAAATAAAAACATCAGTTCATTGAAGTGCCCAGGTGCTTCCCTGCGACATAAAGTGAGACGCTGCATTAATGGTCTACTTTGCCCTGACTGATCACCACACCGCAGGGGTGATAAAAAGTTCTCACGCCCGGGTGTGAAGGTGTGATTCAGTGAGCAGTGGAGAGGTGTGAGTGAGACAGTTTTAGGGAGCAGCTGTGGTTGTGACAACACCACAGAAAGCAGCGACTACTTCACTTCTCACCTCCCGCAGCGGGCCCTGTCCCTCACACCATGTCCACAACCACTGCAGTAGACTGACGGATGTACACTTTACAATAGCTGCGGGAGGGGGAGAAGAGGTGGCATAAGCTTCTCTGGCAGTGCCAAGACACTACTGACTGTTTTCTGTTTCTGCCTCTGCTTGTCCCTCCAGCTGAGGTGCGAGTGAAAAACGAACAGGATGAGGACTACGTCAAGGGCGAGGAAGGGGAGGACGAGGAAGGAGAGGGTGAGGCGGATGTTGAGGCAGAAGGCGAGGGGGAGGGGCAGGAGGCTCCCGAGATGGGCGAGTACCTCTCCCCCATTGACTACGCCCGCTACGAACACTCGCCCACCGACAGCTCGGCCGGGGCCTACCTGGGTGCCCGCGCGGCTGGGGGGAAGCTGAGCTGTGACATCTGCGGCCTGGCCTGCGTCAGCCTCAACGTCCTGCTGGTGCACAAACGCAGCCACACAGGTAAGCACACTGACACGGCCTCGCTGTAGCAGGAGCACCATCTTGTCTTTGTATCTGTATCTGTGGCTGTAGCTGTGACAGATCCATTTAAATAAATAGAAAGCTCATCCTCCCCAGGCCAAGCTTCAGTTCGGCTGTTTGTACATGCTGACCAGTTGGCCTGTCTGTTAACACATTCCTCATAACGTATCTGTGTGCCTGATATTTCCGCTGTGTTTCAAAAGCTCTGTTATAAAACTACCATCAGCTAGCCTTAGGTTAAATGTGCCCCGGCAATAGACAAACGTTACCCTGAACCACTAAACTATAGTGTAACAAGGCCTTAGCAGAGCCGAACTGAAATGTAGTAAGACGCAGGCAGCTGCAGTGAACCGCAGTAAGCCGCAGTAAACCGTAATATAAGCGGCGGCAGCAGCGGCGCCCCCCCCTCAGAGACTGACCCCCGGCCGGTGCCTGCCGCGCGCCTGTGTTTCAGGGGAGCGCCCCTTCCACTGCACCCAGTGCGGCGCCTCGTTCACGCAGAAGGGGAACCTGCTGCGCCACATCAAGCTGCACTCCGGGGAGAAGCCCTTCAAGTGCCACATGTGCAGCTACGCCTGCCGCCGCCGCGACGCCCTGAGCGGACATCTGCGCACGCACTCAGGTAAACCACCCCCACCCCTGTCAGCGTCATCCTCACTGCGGTCCAATCACTGATCTGAGGCAGTTTCCCCACGGCTTGCTAGCAATGCCTTCGCTTTACTCCACCATGCTTCTTTTGGTTGTGTTTGTTTCCGTTTGTTTTAGTTGACTATACCTCTTCAGGCCAGAACCGTTGTCCCGCCTTTGCTTTTTACACTTTACTGTGGCTTTACCATGGTGTAATACAGTAAAGTACAGTACTGCAATAATACAATACTACAATAATACAGTACTGTACACTACTACAGTAATACAGTACTACAGTAATATCAGTACTACAGTAATACAGTCTGGCACCTGTTACCCTGCCCTTGTGCCCCAGTCCTCCCTTCATGAACGCCCGGCACACCCTGAACCTGTGCACTTGCACTTAGTTCAGCCAGCCCCCAGCTAAAGAAACATCTGAAAGTTTTTGTTTTGTTTGTTTGTTTGTTCTCCATCCCTCACGTGCATCTGTGTCCTCACATGTGCGTGTGTGTTTGTATACTGTATGTATGTGTACACTGTGTTTGTATACATTGAAAAAAAGATTTTTCAATGTCATTAGCTTTGTCTTTTTAAGTTGGATGTCACATTAGAGGGTGTTTTCTTATGGTACCTGGAAACTGATCACAGTGGTCTCGGTGGTTGGCATACATAATATCAGACTATGAAGAATCCTGGCTTTGATCTCTTCATTTTTTTCTTTCTTGGGTGGTGAACGTTGCCTGCCTGCTCTCGGCATCTCAGTGCGAGCCTGCCTGTCTGTGCCAAGGATGAGTTTTCAGTATGAGTGTGATATGACTCTGATAAGGCTACCTTTTCTTCTCTTTCTGTATTTGCCCTACTATCTTATCTACAGTATCTGATCAGTTAAAGTAATAATCACGCTCTATAGCTGTTAATCAGATCCTGTGCCGGGCATGTTTGCAATGAGAGGGGAAGTGAGCACTTGAAATCTCGGTCAGGCAGTCTACAAATTCACCCCCAACAATACGTTTGGGTATAGCTTCTGTGGTGTGTGTTGGGTGTTGCCCGTGAAAGACAAAACACTCTGTTTAATGAGCATCTCTGACCTGGAAGTGAGAGTTTGGCAGGAAAAACCTGTGCCAAAGGTACAAATAGAAGCAATGGATTTTGGCCTTGAATGCATGTTGAACGCCAATGAAACGAGTTCTCAGTCCATTCCATGCACATTGATATATTTTCCCAGAGTCAGCAGGAATTAACAGCACAGAGAAACTGATGTGTCATTGTTAGTTTACAACAACAACAACCTAGCTTTTCCCTGTTACACAATTTTTTTATTGAAAAAAAACAAATTAGTTTCATTATGCAGTCTGTGGTTCAACGGACAGCAGTGACAAACACACCAGCACAGAGCAAGGCAGGTTAAGGCAAACGCATTCATGTCACTTCGCAGTATCACATTCTGGGTGAGACTTCTGAATGGTGTCCGAATGTCACAAGAGCTGGACTTGCATCTCTGACCTAAGGCCACAGCTGAGTCTTGTCACAAGAGGATCACTGAACGCCCCCTGTTTGGGATGCTGCCACTCAAAAAGGCGTGTTTGTAATCTCGGGGACAACACACACCAGTCCCCTAAAGGTTCACTGTGAGTTCAAACCTGTTTCAGTGAAACTCTTTGAAATCTCTCCATGTCGTTTCCCTTATTAAGCACACATTAATCATGTCTTGCAAGGTGTTATTGTAAAAGGAGCACCTTTGCAGTTGTGCCAGCTCATTATTATTATTTGTCTTAGCAGACGCCCTTATCCAGTGCGTCATACAGTTTAGCACTAAAAGCATTTCAAAGCCTCACAAAGTGCAGTAGAACAAGCAGTACAAAATACAATGAGCACACGTCCCAGTACAGTGAGCGAACCACTTCAGCTCATACCTGTTGAACAAGGGAAACAAGTTCTCCTCAAATACCTCTGGTGCTCACTGACTTAGGAAGAGTGTGTGGCTGCTGTGATAATCAGTGTATTAGTGTCATTAGTGCAGCTACAGTGGTGTCTACCAACATAGCCAAGGCAAGCCCTGTCGGAGTACCTCCTCCCGTAGCACCGGTGCCCTCTGATTTTAGAGTTTGTTACTCTTAAGTCTATAGGTGTGTAAAATAAATATATGTGTGTGATTCACATGTGACTGCATTCATTAGACCAGACCAGGGCACAGATGGAAACCCTCCTATCTCCTTAAAAGAAAACATCAAATTGTATGTGTTAGTTCAGCAACCTTTTTTTGGTGTGTTTCCCCCCCCCCGAAGCAAGAGATTGCTATCAGCCCTTACAATCAAGCGTTCTCAGAAGACCCAGCAAGCTTGAGGCACAATGCGCAGCGAGACCAGGGCAGTAATGCTCAGGGGTGTCAGAGCAATCAGCAGGGACACAGAGACTTTGGAGGATGGGGGGGTGGGGTGTGCTTGTTCTTCCCCCATGCCTGCTGGTGGCCCTGCAGCCCACAGATGTGTGAGTCTGGGCACTGTTTGCCTGACTACCTCAGTGCACGGTGGAGAGGAGTGTGCTTGCTTTGATTTCAGCTCGCTATGGGGCATTATGTAATTCAGACCACACTCCAATGTGCCTGCTGTGTGACTGCGAACCATTATGACTTTATCTTGACTCAGTGGTCGGGAAGGGGTGGCGGTGTTAGTGAAGAATATTTTTCACACCTTCAATGAGATTTTTATTGATGTATTTTTTATTGTATTATTATTTACAGATGCAATATTTTTTTTTGTGTGTGTATATATATCATATATCACTGATCACTGATTGATTGATTTTTGCAGTGGAGAAGCCCTACAAGTGTAACTACTGTGGGAGGAGTTACAAGCAGCGCAGCTCTCTGGAGGAGCACAAGGAGAGGTGTCACGTCTACATCCAGAGCAAAGGAGCCTGCGAAGGAGGTACGACCCCGACACATCACACACACTGCACACACACACCCCCACACACGGCACACAGCCTCAACACAAACTCTTCGATTTTGTATTGCCTTTTTTTTTTTATTCCTTATTAATGAAATACAGGAGTTAAAGCGACAGCAAAAATGCATGCATACGGCCCCTTTGTGTCCTTGACAGTGAGAGGACCGAGCTGCTTCATCAATAGACATATTAGGGGTGTCTCAGTCTGCTGCTGTCAGATGTCACAGGTCATGGTCACAGTGAAACACGGAGCAGTTAACCTGATTTACTCTCATGTAGGTCATGGGCTGAAGTTGAGATGAAAACGTTGAGATGAAGTTGAGTGCCTGTTTATTTCAGTTTATTTATTTATTTAGATTCATTTATGTTTTCTTTTTTTTTATTAGTATATGTGGATGAACTGTAAGGGTGCATAGGGAGGCACAAGCCAGGCATTTCAGAGGGAACAGTAGCAGGGGCGGTGTGTGGGTGAACGAGGGCCAGCCCTCTGCTTGCAGCTCTCTGGAACTTGGGTGGCAGTCCCAGAAGTGATATCACACTGGCCTTCGAGTTATCTTGCGGGCATCGTTCGGCACCTCAGACAAGAAGGGCCCTCAAAGGAAGCAGACTGAGCTTCGGCTGCTCAGGCTCCCCCCCAGCCCCAAGCCCGAGGGTTTGAACACGCAAGGCAGATGTCTGCAGCGCTCCTCCGTACTCCGATCTCTCCATCTGATAAAGCTCTCTGGTTGCACAATACCTCACCTCCCCGCTCCTCGCTCCATCCCTTTTCAACCACATGAGAGCTGACACAGGAAGCGTTGCCTGTCTGATCTCTATACTCAGCAACTGCGGTTTCATCTCTATTGACCTCCTCCACCCCCCCACCTTCTCCACACCTCAACGTTTTCTGTTCGTGATGTTCGTTAAGTTTGAGAACAATATCAATTTGCATGTCTTCCTCGGTGGAGGAGCTTGTGCCTGTCATCGTGAGGGGGGGTTGGGGGTGCGGTTTTGTGCCAGAGCTAATTGTCTTCCTCCCCCTGCACCTCTCAGTTAAGTCAATCAGTCACTCAGCTTCAAACTGTCCGTCAGTCAGTCTGACAATTGCTCTGTCAGGTCTTTATTTTTAATGTGGAGCCTGTTCAGAGTGCGTGCATCCCCGCCAGGCTCATCGCTCTCAGTTTACAATAGGTCGCTGTCAGTGCGTTCCAGAGTCATACAGACATTACACAGGAAAGAGGCTGCTGCCCCACATACAGGCATCTCCGGCTACAGTGCAGAGAGTCTCAAACAGTTCAAGGATGCAAACACAGACAACATAGATACTCTGGAAAAAAATATGATTTTTAACTCTCCTCCACTCTTAGGCACAGTTAGGCATGCCATTTTAACTGGATTTTAAGAGGAGGGAGTAAAGGGGGCATTTTGTAGTATCGAATTTAAAGTAGCTACACTCTGGTGCTGCCCCTTTAACCCCTTTAGAAGCCAGAGCCTCCAAATGTTTCTATCCTGTGTATTCCGGGGTGGAAGCGACCTGGATTCCAAATACATAGACAAGATAGACACATTCCTGGGCAAACTTCATCTGAGAAGATTTAATTAATGTCTTTTGTTAAGCTATTCAAGTATAATTCATCTGGCTTTGCATCAGTCAGGTTGCCGGCATAAGCAACAGCAGCCAAGCGGAGAGACAAAGAATTATAAAAGCGAGTTATTTTAATTACGTTGTTCGTAATTAACTCTAGTTTTGTTTCTCTCTGTTCCCAGGGTCCCTTTGTCACTGGTGCAGGGGGGTCTTGATGTGGGTGGGGACACAAGCACAATGCTGCAGATAAAATCAACAGTATAACATTGTAAAGGTGTAGACAAGCAAGATAGCGTTCTTGAGAAGAATACATTCATAATTAGAGAGAGAGAGGGAGAGATAGCCTCACCATACTAACATCAGAAGCCACATTCTGTGATATTACTCTGCATGTGCAAAGGCTCATATGAAGACCATAGCCAGTGTAGGGTTGTGGTTAAATGTGATGATTCTTCTGTGCTTGCATGCACTTATTTTAATATTGCAGGTTTTATGTATGTGTGTATATATATATATATATATATATATATATATATATATATATATAAATATATAAATAGAAGGATGGACAGATTCATATATATAGGTGTAAAAGCTGCCTAAATTTATCACCATTGGTCTTAAAATGTGTTTGAGTTCCCTGCAAGACGATCGATAGGGGCTTTCTTCAGAATTCATCAATCAGAAACAGACAAAACTTTTCTCCTCCTTCTTCTCCTCTTCTTTCAAAATGCTCCCCACTCCATTCCTGAGCTGACAAGGGACTGCCAGTAATAATAATATTAATAATAATAAACTGAGTGTGTGTGTGTGTGTGTGTGTGTGTGTGTGTGTGTGTATCTGTGTCTGTATGTGTGTGTGTGCGATAAGAACCTGACAAGCACCATTTCCATGTTGCTCAGAGTACATGCAGATGTGCATGAAGCAGCTGTGTGTCTTTGGGCAGATTGTCTGCCTGTTCTGCCTCTCCGTGCACAGCCATCCAGAGCCTCTCAGACTTCCTCCTCTGTGGGCGCAGCAGACTGGGTCCCCCCTCTGAGGCTCCTAGTACCACAGGATGTCTCTCTCTTTCTTTCTCACTCTCTCTCTCTCACTCTCTCTCTCTCTCTCTCTCTCTCTCTCTCTCTCTCTCTGTCGTCTTCCACACTGGCCACAACATGAACATCTCAACTGCTGGAAAAAAAAAGACATATATTGACTTACGTCAGTCCTCAATCGACTTCCTTCCAACAAGAGATAGGAGCGAAAACTTTTTATTTTTCTAGTTTTTGTTTTATTTTGTGCAGAGTAGTGATAGCGTTATGATTGTTGATATTAACGTGGAGGCGTGAAGACACACAGACACACACACACTCACTCACACGGAAAAAGATAACAAAACAGAACAGAACAGAACATACAAACAAACAAACAAACTTAAAAAGGCTCAATGAGGAAAGCCAGTCAGTTGCTGGTCTTGCCCTGCAGGTTCTCTTCTTGCTGCCCTGAGATCTTGCTGTTTTCAGTAGAAAGTAATATCGGTGCTGTGAAAGCTGCTGACACATCCCTTATCTGCAACAGAATCTGAAGAAGGCAAGGCTCCCAGGGCACAGATGGGGACAGAGAGGGCCCTGGTACTGGACAGACTGGCAAGCAACGTGGCGAAAAGGAAGAGTTCGATGCCTCAGAAATTCATCGGTAAGTTATTTATTTATGCATTTATTTATTATGTTTGTTTGCTTGTTTATTTTTCATCCATCCTGAGGTGAGACTTTAGGGTCAGGAATAGGAAGTATGTAGATCAGGAGGAGGGGAATGTGGAGGTTTGAGGCAGAGTGCGAGTGTGTGTGTGAAAGAGAGAGTGGGGGGGTAGAGGAGGGAGGGTAAGGGGAGGGGGGGCAAGGTTGAAAGAGTGATGGGAGCCAGTTGAAAAGAAAAAGAAAGAAAGAAAGAAAACAGTAAAACCAACCTTTGCAACAATGTACATGGGCATTTTCTGTGCTGAAAATGCAGAATTGTTTATCGGTTTGCAAGTTTCTGTTGAGATAATGTTTCCACTCTCGAATGCAGTAAAATGACTGTGGGAGCCGAGTGTGTTGATCAAAGCTTCTGTGTGCGTTTAGGCATTTCTTGCGACTGCTTGCTCTCAGTGCATTGTCATCCTTTGTGGTAACTCTTTACCATATAAAGCACACACCTACTATACTGTCGAGAGTACCTTGAATTAAAAAAAATAAAATGCAAGAAGAAACTCAAAAAATCGCAAAAAGAATCAAGTCTTAAAAAAAATGCAGGTACTGGTCTTTCTTTGTTCTTTGTTCTTTTAAGTATTATTGTTAGAATAATAATTTATATTTTAAAAAGTCGATTGCATTGATAGTGCACAGTAGTCTTTAATGTTTGGTCTTCTGTTTTCCGTTGTTTTTTCTGCCTTATTTTTAATTAATTGAAGGAGTGTTTGCCATTCGGTGCTGGGGATTTTTTTTCTATCTTCAATGTGTGAGTGTTTCTAATCTGCAGGTTATGTTTTTATGGCGTGCTAGTATGGCTCTTGCTTGCATTCTTGTGTATTAGTGTTTCACTTGGTGTACATCTGTGAACCATTTCACAGTGGCTCCGAGCTTCATGTGCCGGTTTGGTGATGCATCTCTGTGTGCTTATTTTATACTGTTTGAACCAGATTTTACTCCTGTTAGGGCACTGATATTTAATTTAATGTATGCATATATGCATATATATAATCTATGGTTTTCAGTGATGTGGGGTCATAGTAATTATGGTGATGTTTTAAAATGCAGAGATTTTAATAATATATATTTTTTCGGTTGTAAGTTAATTAATATTTAAATTAATATTTAAATTAATGTGTAATTTTAAAGTTACATTCCTGGTAATGTCAGGATAATATATGGGATGTCTTCATCTGTAAAGAGCATGTAGATTTATTTATTTATTTCCCCAAATTCTGCTTGTTAAATGGTTAATTTTTATTTATTTATCTTTTATGGATTGTAATGGTATTTATTTAATGGGATCCACAGGTTAAGGCTGGTTTTGCACAGCTTTGCAGCAGGGCCTTTAGATCAGGTCTGCATTAGGTGGGGTAGTGCTGACAGTTTCTGGACAGAATGTATTATAGGAATTTTAGGAGGGTATACAAAAATTATTCATGGGTATATGCAAAGTTACATGAGCAAATGCAAAGTTAAGTGGGCAAACGCAAAATTCCCTTCAAAATTTGTGGGTGTACGGTGTATGCCTGCATATGCCGTCGACTACACCACTGGTGAGACTTGTGTGCAGACACAAAAGGGGCTGCAGGCTTCAAGGTGTGGAAGATGTCAGAATTGTGTGTGACAGAGTGTGATGCAGGGGCTTTTCCTGACTGAGGTGGCTGAAGACATTCCTGTGAGAACCTCCCAGGAATGATGTGGGATCGCTGGGTCACAGTGTCTGCAGTATTATCTTCCACCCAAGCCACCCCACACAGGTCCCAGTCACTCAGATAGTCTGGTTAGATTATGAACTGGAATAATTGAGTTATTCTGCCAGTCATGTGACAGGTCGCATGTCTTGTTTTAGGTTTGGTTTTTTGTTCCATTTGGAGCTCTCAATCACGTTTCTTTGTGTTTTTTTCAATTCCACACGTGTAACTCATGTTACACATTAATCTATCGAAAGTTAAAACAAGGTTACAAGGTTGTTAAAACTGGAAAAAAAAAATATATATATATATAAATGTTCCAAATGGAATGAAAACCAGAACACACTGTGGCCCTCCAGGAATGTGAGAGCACAGTTAGCATTAATATCTTATCTGTCTGTCTGTCTATAGTTCTATCTATCTATCTATCTATCTATCTATCTATCTATGTTATTTTATTTAGTTTCCAAGCTCCGGTGCAAAATCTCCAATTTCTAATTTTTGAAATAAAAAATTAAGTCATTTAAAATATCAAGCAGGAATTCAGTGGGTGTTTATTTTGAGGAATAAAATTATATATATGTATTTATATATATATTTTTTCCTTTGAACACCAAGCAATTCTCATATTAGATCCAGACTTCGACAATTTCAGTTTCAGAAAATCAGGAGCCTATTTAAATTTTTCCTTAGCAGGTGCCCTTTCCCCGGGTTACAAGGATACTTGCGGATTATCAGATATTTATATTGAAGGAAAACGCAGAGAATAACTGTGCTGTGCTGTGTTGTCCTGGCCTCCCCCCTGTTTAAAGCTGTTTCTGTGTAATTTCCTGTCAGCTGGTCGTTGCTATAATACAATTTAGAGGGAGCTGCTTCAACCTGCAGTCTTGCTGTTCTTATATCAGTTGAGATCCCCACTGAAACCTGCACTGAAGTGGCTTGGATGCTTTCCAGCGGCTTTTCATATTAAAAAAAATAAACGAAATAAACAAACAAGCAAAGCCACGGACATCCTCACTTTCGGGCCTCACCTGCAGGGCCTAGATCCCCAGCTCCAGCCCTGACATCATCGCTCCTGGCAGAAGGAGCCGGTCGATGTGAGCAATGCAGAGCGAATGCTGTCCCCTTGTGTTACCAGCCCAGTCTTTGATGACCTGCTGTCAGCATCGAGAGCGAAGTGTAGGGCTGGGCTGGGCTGTGGGTATCTGGACCCGTGTCTTTGGTGCCTGTTGGGAATATATCAATTAACTCAATATATTTATTTAATTATTTTATTTAGATTTTGGGTTTGGGGTAGGGTGCAACAATGCTAAAAAAAAAATACACATTAGGAAATGGATGTATAAATGTATTGTTTTAAATGTCTTATTTTATTATTATTATTGTTATTATTATTATTATTTCATTAATATTTGGGTCACCATTCATTTATACAGTAAAATAAAAAAAGGAAAACAAACCGATACAATACAAAATTCATTTAATAAAGTTTCTTCTGCCTTACAGTGGGCTTTGTCCCTCGTTTCAGCCTGGTAGAGGATTTTTTTACTGGGCTAAGGGTGTGGAAGTCGGTGTTGGACCTCAGAAGCTGAGCCACCTGTTGCATGCTACCTTGCAGTGTGCCCGGGCTTATCTTTAAACACACATGCACCAGAGTGCGTATCCACGATACATGTATGCTGTCAAATTGATGTATTCCAAGCTATTTCTGACATTAGCTGGGCTTTGATCTCCATAGAAACAGGTTTCTAATGGCAGGGCCTTGACAGTGCAGAAGAAGGTTCCTCTGCCCCTGGTGCATTGACTCGTTACTGATAGGCGGTATAATTATGGATGTCTTTTCCAGGAATACTTCTGCAATAAACGTGTTGCGCGGGCTATTTATGATCGATGCAGAACCTGTGGTTTTTGATGTATATTTTTAAAACTCATATTGAATACTTGTGGTATTATTCTGCTTTGTTCTTTGGCAGTAAAAATAACGGCAAGTTTTTAAAAGTTTGCCTGTTTAAATCATATTGTAGAAAGTGTACATTTTTAAATAGTATAGTATATATTCAGTATAATTTATATATATATATATATATATATATATGTTTGAATGTATAAATGTATTTTTTTGCAATGTAAAAAATCATAATATAGAAGTATGACTAAATAAGTATGCACACGTGTATGTATATATATATATATATATATATATATATATATATATATATAGTTTATAGAAAATGTAGAATGCAGTGAACAAGATTAATTTAGTGGGGAAAAAAACAAGTGTGACTACCTCTTGTTTAATTCCTTAAAGGGAGATTTCTTTGTGCAGCTTCCTTTGAGTTTCTACTTTTTCAGCCTGAATTGCTTACATTTTATGATGTTAATTAGTGTGTTTATTGGGCTGTTAGATAACAGTGATAACAGTGAGTGAGAAGTTTGCTCACCATATAGGTTTCTCTTCTTGAGTGATGTGTTATTAGTGAACCTCAGGTCACAGCCCAGCCTTGCTCTGATATAATACAAAATGCAAATAAAAGCATTTAAAAAGAAACAAACACATAAATACAGGTGAGTATGTCTCATCTCACACTGAAGGAATTAGTACAGGGGGTGTTACGAGGGTGTTCTAAGAACATGGAGTGGCTCTGAGGTTCTGATGATGTCGCTGAAATACATCATCAAAAGCCGCTGCTTTTACGTGTGATGTTGTAGCCACATGTACTGACAGTGTAAATGTACAGATACAATATCACCTTGCTACAGTGTGAAGGTGATTTTGTGTGTAAAGATAAAAGATACAGGTTGAGGAGAGGTGAGAAAAACTATCAATATTGTAGGGTTAATTGTGCAAAGTGTGATATTTTTTAAGTTTCTGTGAAAAATATTTTTAAGGTTATTTTAGCAGATGTGTGAAATATGAGTCATAACTGCACTTCTTTTTTTTGTTTTATTTTTTCTGAAAATTACAGTTTTTGTGTGAGTTTGTAGGATGTTCTTCAAAACCTGAGGTGATGAGATCAATGTCAGGCACTGGGAACACCGATCAATCACTAATTAGGTATTCATTAATTAGGTAATGACACTTTTTGATAAAGTGTGTAACTAAAATTTACTCTTTATTGGGGATACGAATGTGATTATTTTAAATCTGTAGTTTATTATATATATATATATATATATATATATATATGTATATTTATATATATATTTTTCAGAAAAAAACAAAAAACAATATATATGTATATATACATATACATATGTGAGTTTCAAAAATTGCTGGCGCTACAATAGTTTTAATAAACCTTAAATGCGGGGCGCCTTCACTGATGTCACAAGAAACATACTTAATTTATTGGAGAAAAAGTGAACATCATAATGCTTATGTGAAACGCGTAATATATATTTGCGCTGGAGCGTGAATGTACACAGGTTCTTAATAGTTTTAATTGGTGAAATTAAGTAAATTAGTTAATTGAGAATCTGTAGACGAGGATCTAGTGGAGTGGAGTTATGATAAAATGCTGCAATCTTTGTAACACTCTGCAACACAACTCTGTATTACTGTATCCTGATATTGTACAGCATAATTTCAGTTCAGCTCTCATGTACTCACAATATTATTATTATTATTATTATTATTATTATTATTAATAGCAGTAGTAGTAATGTAAGTAGTTGCAGTGAACAAGCAGTTTTAGAGTGGATGGTTTGGTTGTTTCGGAGTCTTCTGTTCAGTTGTTTCCAGTGACTAAGTACTGAGAATGTAATGATTCGTAATCATGGAATAGATTATCTTGTGTTTGTGGGTGTTTTTATGTGTGTGTCACTTCTATGTGCAGGGGTTGGCAGCATTGCAGCCCTCTGCAGAGGCAGGTCAGTGTGTTGCTGCAGGTCCCAGGGCTGGACTTCTGCACACATCGGTCTCATGATTTGTAATGCAGTAGAATCTTGCTGGTGTTCATATTTTTCAGGAAATGTTGCCTGCGCCCCACTCAGGGTGAACTGGCTGCAATGGAAACTGTTGGTTTTGCTGATTACTTTACTCACATCGGATTGTCACTGGGTGGAAGTGGCACTCGCTAATGGCCCCCTGTCTGCAGAGCGCATTTGCAGACCAGAATGACTTGAAATCGAGGCCTTCGTTAAGTAAAGAGTCTTTCAAGTGGTGTGCTCCTGTGGTCGGGTGTGTGCAGCCTGCCTTTGCCTACTCTCTCTCTGAGGTCGGGGTACATTGCTGCAGCTGTGCAGAAGAGTGACTGATGACCCCCTTAACACAGACAGGCTAATAATAGAACTGAGAGAGATGGAGGGCCCAGCTTTGTGGCCAGTGGAGCAGAATTAGCTTTCAGTATGAAGGGGAACAGATGAGGGGGGGGAGGTTGTGGAGGCAGGCAGGCAAGCAGACCAGTTGGACCACAGCGAGATTGGGGTAGTGAGGGTTCTGTGTTTCAGTGAGAGTGAGAGAGAGAGAGAGAGAGGGAGGGAGAGAGGGAGAGGGAGAGTCAATGCTTGTGCAATATTAAATGTATAGTTACAGTGCGTAACGTTTCCCCTTACCCCTGTTCCGGAGCACTTGGCCTGTGTGACTTTTAACTCAGGCCCAGGATTGCAGCCTTGGCAAAGAACGTCTTCAGAGTGAAAGTAGCACCTAGTAAGTAGTGAATGTTGCACGTTTGTCAATTCGTACCCATAGTACCTTGCGAACCTCCAAGCAGGAGGGAGGTTTTTAAAAATTGAAAAATTAGTTAACTAAGTGCGGTAAGATTCTCAGGATTCTTCAGATTTGCCCGTGGCTCGTTGCTTTGTATTGTCGGTCACACAATTGCTGGAGTATGCAACCTGTCCATGCATTTTAAAGTACTTTAGTCGCTGATCAGGGCTGCTGTTTGTCTGCTATACAGTTTGTTTCAGTGTGTTCTTACAATAGGGGAGGTTTCAAAGCTTGTTGCTTCTCTGAACACTTGCAAACATTCAGTGACCTGTTAGATAATGGTAGACTTGTTCGACAAAGTGCACTCACTGCTGGATACACACACACAGACACAATTGCATTTCATTTAAAAGTCGTATATTCTGCCTGGGTGGTTCACTGCTAAAGTGACTGTGTATGTCAGCACACACAGTGTGATGCAGAACCGAATGGGATGCTTTGGGTTACTTAATAAATCTTAATCTGACGATGCATTTTTGAATCTGCCCACATGACACGTGACGATTGACATAGAGTGAAACAGTGTAATTAAAAATGTCAACGGTACTGTGTGAGAAATGCAGGCTCTTAGTCATGCTAACTTGCCCTGTGTTTGTACTGTGGAAATCTATACAGACTCTACTTGCCCATATAGATCAAGGGTTCTTTCCCCTTAGGTTTTGTATTTTGTTTTGTTTAGTTTTTTGGGGTGCGTTTTCTTTTTTTGGTTTGGTTTTGCAGAAATGCAGAAATATGTTTTTGCACCCACCATGTCATCCGAGCAGCAGCATATCGTGTGTCAGATAAACTGAAGTCTTCCAATATGACAACCACAGGATGAAAGAGAGAGAAAAAAAACAGAACAAGGTAATATTTTCGACCACAGCTCTCGTAACAAAAAACGAGAAGGAATAAAAGAAAATGTAAGCGGGCTCAGTGCTGCAGCACCTGTGGTGAGACTGCAGTCAAGGGCTCTCGGGCCTCCTCTCTGACTCACACTCAGTTGCAAGAAAGGTGACTGATTTTTAGCAATATCTGTTACGGTAAAACGCTCGCACGTGCCTTCCAGCTTTCCACACGAGCCCTGATATTTCCAGTCCGCGGTTCTTTTTTTTGTTTTGTTTTGTTTTGTTCGTTCCATCTTCTCGTTCTTTTGTGATCGGCGAAAAACCTGCTCTGCTCTCCGCTTGCTGCTCATTTCCTCTGCCTGCTGTGGCGTCGTCAGCCAGCCAGCCAGCTTTTGCTTTTGCGGCCTCTGGACAGCCAGGACAGCTTCCCCAGCTGAGTTTCGGATGCCCTTTTAACTTTCTTGTGTATGTGCCACTGCACAGGTGACAAGCGGCTGTGCTTAGACATCAGCTACAGCAGCAACCTGATGTTCGGCAGCAAGGAGAACGAGCTGATCCAGAGGGGCATGATGGATCCAGCACTGGGGTACTTGAGCTCGGAGAGCATGCATACCCTGATCCAGACACCCACCGGGCCCCCCCCTCCGGACATGGTCCCGGTCATCAGCAGTGCCTACCCCATCCCCCTGACCCGTGCTGAGATGGCCAACGGGCACGAGTCCGAGAGCGGCGGCCACCAGCCACATCCCCGGGTCAAACGGCAGCCCTCCAACCGCTGCCCCTCGCCCAGCCACAGCGGACAAGGCTCCCCGGACGCGGTGGACAGCAACCACCCAGAGGAGCGTGTCGCCCACGGCCACGCCCTGTATAACCTGGGCCACTTGCTCATTCCCCGGCCCCGCAACGGGCTGCACCACCCCGCACCACACCCGCACCCCCACGCGCACCCGCACCCACACCCGCACCCGCACCACTCCCTGAAGGATCTGGCCGCCGCCCGGCCCTATGAGGTCACCCTGAAGCCACCAGGTGCCCCATCGCCACACGAGGCCCTGCGCGTGGTGAATGGCGAGGGCGAGGTGGTTGGGGCGTACCGTTGTGAGCACTGCCGCGTGCTCTTCCTGGACTACGTCATGTTCACCATCCACATGGGCTGCCATGGCTTCCGGGACCCCTTCGAGTGCAACGTGTGTGGCTACCGCAGCCAGGACCGCTACGAGTTCTCCTCACACATCGCCCGCGGGGAGCACCGCCTGCTGCTCAAATAGTGCCGCCTCCGCTCCCATCTCATGCCATTTGCATCTATATATGTATCCATATCTATATCTATATATATATATATATATATATATATATATATATATATATATATATATATGTATGTTTATCTATCTATTTTACAACGATATATATATATATATATATATGTATATAGAAATAGATGTAGATATAGATAAGGGTACCTTTACCTATGTAATTGTATGGAGGTGCTACGGAGAGCATTAACAGCTGGTGTGTATCTTGCCCCCTGCAGCATCGCTCTCTTCACGTCTGCACACTGGGGTCAAGTGAAAATGTTACTGAACCATCCACACAGGGAGTCCATCAGTGGCTGGCTGGTTCAGGAGGTATAGTTCCTATAATGTGGAGCAGAAAGGAGAAAGGACAGTGAGTTTTTATTTTTTTCTGATTATTTGTAAGTCAGCCTGGGACAAAAGCAGATGGAAAGAGAGCCGAACTGCAGGCTGCCAGCCTCCACAGCCAGGGAGGCCCCAGCAACGGCCAGTGCCAGGCGGGCCGGGACCAATGAGGTGCCTCCTGTGGTTCTGTTGTGCCTGTTTTTGTCCTTGCCAGTCTTTTACTGCGTGTGTGTGTTGCTAAAGCCCATTGAGGCCTGTGTGGAACAGCAGAGCCCAGCAGCTTCTCCTTTCCCGAGACCAACCTCAGTCAGAAAGTATTAATCACACAAATTAGCCTGTTTTACCAATTAGCAGTTTATCAGCCATACAAAACCTAAGGAAAGGCAGCACACGCTTCCTCTCAGACCACCTCCTGCAGACAGAATTTTCTCTCCTGTATCACTTCTACTGATTATACTGATTATGGGGTTTGAGTCAGAGCCGCTTTAAATGTGTGTAATTGTCTTCAGCTGGACTGTTCCTAATTATTGTGTGCGTATATACAGTGAAAAGAAGACTGGGGCAGCGGAAAATAAATATCTTTTTAATAATAAATATGAATAAATATATGTTTTTGTTGTTGTTTTTTGCCTGCTAGTACATACAGCTATGATTCCTTATAAATGTCCACCAGATTCCATCCAGATTTCTCTGATTTTTAAGACTGATTTTCTTGCTTTGTCTGGACATTTAACTTATAAGATGAGAATAATGAGACTGATTGACTTGCCTGTCCTACGCCTCGCTGATGTGAAACTCAGATGACAGGGATTGTTCTGTAAGGAATATGTTGATTTTAATGCACTGGCTTATGTATATATCTTTAGTATGTTTTTTTTTTATTTTGCTTAAAAGAGTTTAATTCATTCTTTAGGGTTTTATGTATATTGCTTTGACGTGGTCAAATTTGCCATTGTTTTTTTATATAGTTTTTGTCTCACTGAGTTTAAACCTCCGGTTGTACAATTACTTTGCTACAATAAAGCAATTGAGTGCCAGCAAGTTTATAAAATAATGCCTGATTATAAAATATTGCCATACACACACGCTCACACATATATTTTTTAATATATATGCCTTATGTTTTCAATGCCATTGTATGAGGAATACCAGGTTTGTGATTTGACAAGCCTTTGGTTGTGCACAGACACACAGAGTGGTGCTGCCGTGCATTAGTCTCCCCTGTGACCCAGAGAGTTACTGTATCATCAGAACAGAAACCCAAGTCACTGCTCTACAAGGCATTAATCTGTCACATGCAATGTTTAACCTGCAAGCTGTGACTCAGAAAGTGTGAAAATGATAAACAAGCAAGATAGTCAATCAGCTAATAAGCCTCTAAAAGTCACCACAGATGTGTGTTTGAATCACAAACCTCGGGGATGGTCAGGGCAGCTCAGTGTCCCCTTGGCTCGTTGCGCTCTCTATTTTTTTTAGTTCAGCAGCTTGATCAAATCAAGTCATTGACTTTGACATTTTGGCAAATTAATATCACAATCTGATGCCAAATCCACATCTTCACTTCACTGAATGCAACACCGCTGTGTTTTTAACTTGCAATCGGTGCAGTCAAAGATTGCATTTGGGCCACGCCTCAGCACTGGCAGCTAAGAGACAGAATAAACTTTAAATTGTGCCTCTGACAATTGTGAGTCCGTTTAATACTTTTCATAAATGTAAATAAAGTTTTTTTTTAAGTAATATTGCCTGTTTTATTTTAATGCCCTTTTGTTCTGTTCAGTGTTTCAATGCCATTGTTGTGAATACAATATAGAAAGGTGCTTATTGGTATATGTACTTTTGTCTGAAATGCGTTTTACTTTCTGTTTTTTCAAGGGGTTGAAACCCACTTTGCTCAAATATATATAGAAACATGACCACAATAGAGTTGAACAAACCAGAAACACACACACACACACACACACATATATATATATATATATATATATTAACAAAATGATAAAGATACAATTTAATCTCCTGGCGTGTTGCAAAGAAGTTATTTTAGAGGATCGATGAGCACAAAAACCACAAGTCGTCTCTAATCTCTTTCACTGTGACAAACAGCAGCAGCGGTGACCGTTATTTTTAGTTGCCGTTAATTGATCTGAATCGTTGTATCGCTCATTCTAGCAAGGGTTTCTCCAATTGCCTCAGTGACATTGGGAGGACATTTCATAGTGTGAGGCACAGGTAGGACCGGGTGCTTACGAAGTTCAATCAGCAATCAGGAATGCAATTGCAGTTTGAGGCTCTTAACTACGGGAGCGAAGCTCATAGCTTTTCCGTGCCTGGCTGGGACACTGACCCGTCCAGTGCGGTTGTGGATCCCTGCTGGTTCAGCATGCCTTCCTTGTGCTTTACTACACTGGGCCCTGAGCAGATCACTGAGCGAGCCATAGTAGACAAGCCAGCTGAACCCTGATCATGCCACGCCACTGGTGTTTTCTTGGTACAGAGTAGTAACAGTGTATGACTCCCAGGATAACTTCACCATGGTAAACTTGGGAACACATGATGTCAACTTATTGTAAATCTTATTTTTTTAATTGACTTTTATATCAAGTTTTACACTTCTGAGCAGATCTCTTTTATGATATTGTATCTGCAGTATATGTATGTAATTATGAATGTGTTTTGTCATTTGTTCCCATTTTTTCCCTTTTTAACTCTGATTTAACTTATAAGTGCAATATATACAAATGTATATATCTCACATGCAAGGCTATCTATAATATACATACAATAGTGCACCCATGCATGAACCAAGTGTCGAGTGGAAAAAAAAAAAATCTACATCTAGCAAAATGTACTGAACGAACAGTTGCCAGGTTGTTGTTTATTTTCTTCCTTATCTCTTTTTCTTTTTCTTTCTCAGTTTGCGGGGTGTACTGTATTTCTGTACAGAGCAACGTAATAAAGACTGTTTCAAAGCTTTTTCACCTTTGGCTTTCTTTGTGTTGTGGAAGGCGTGCTTCAGAAACCTGCCGTTTAGAAAAGCTGTGAAAACAAATCTTCGAGATCTTAAAGGTCAATGAGCTGGGCATCTTATTTAGCTTGTGGGTTTTCTTTTAGCAATTAACAGCTAGAGCTAGTTGTCAGTGCTATTTTCAGTTTTGCAAATTCCTCACACTCTTCAAAGAGAGAAAAATAAACAAACATTATTGAGAAAAACAATATTCCAGTATTTAATGCTCGTGAACTTAGCAAGGGAAGTTAGTATGTGAGCTGAGAGTGCAAAACTGAAACATAATTCCAAATCTGAGTTGAGCTCTGTCGTGTGAGACTAGTGTGCAAGCTTGCAAACCCCGGAGAGTTTCCTTTGTACTACTTCTGGGGTTACTCAACTGATCAAATTCAAACCCCGAATTGTAATGTACACAAGATGAAAGGTCAGCGAAAAAGGAGGAGATGATCTTGCATTTTGTGTGTGTTACTTTCTTGGTTTGTTGAAGGACTAAAGAATTAGGACAATTCAAAACGGCATACTTTTTACCTGTAAAATATTTGTATGTGTTCCTATAAAGAAGTCTGTAGATTTTGATGGAAATCCAAACAGATTAGTTAAGATTTGAGCATATGAATGTGGCTTTCATAGTAATGATACAGCATATAAAAACACTTACACTCTCTCTCACACACACACACACACACACATATGCATATTGAGTCGTAAATCTTGCATCACAGTTAGTTGCAGATTAACAGATGCTATGGAGCATGTGGAGGACCAAGGGGCCAAGGGGGTACCAAGAGTCATGAAAATCTGTCAAATTATTTTCGCACTTTGTCATGTGGAAAGGCATAGGCCATTGACAGTTTGGTGTATTGTTTCAACTCCTTAAAAGCTTGTTAAAGAAGTTAACACTGACCCAGTTGGTTTTAAAAAAGATTTTAAAGTTTTAAAAAGATGGAGAGAGAGATACTCAGGTGATGAAGGAGGGAATACTGCCGGCAAATTGAATATTCTGAACCCCAGGTATGTTATCTTGGGAAGTCAACACAATCACATTGAAATAAAAGGCAGATTGCATCAAAAAAAAAACTGATGTGTTGTTTACAGCACAGGGTTTCCCACAGAAAATTATGGCGAATGAGAGCGGTGTGTTGGGGGGGTGTGATGGGGTGTACTTTTAATTTTGCTTTTCATTTACTTTATTTTTAACCTTCACACATTGATTTGGCCAGCATTTCTTCTTGAGTTTGCAGAGACTGTGTCGAAATGTACATCAGCTACCTCTACAACGAACGATGAAGTAAATAGACAGCTTTTGTTGTGTTGTTTCATTCCATGCTTGTAGATGTGGTAATGTGGTTTGATTGTCAGGCAGACAGAGCGGGATGGTGCCGCAGGCCTGTGTTTACCAGTACCAACCCCCTGTGTTTGTGTCCTGTTCATTTTTGGATAGAGTGCCTCAACATTTTCGACAGGACAGGGAGTGTGTAACTCCAGTGCATGTCCATCGATTACCACACAGGTATCTTAAACCTTAATTACACACACACACACACACATATAGATCATCATCATCATATATTGATCCACAGCTGGGTGAAGGTCTCCCCAAGAGGCCTCTCCACTTGTTCTGATCCATAGCTTCCCTTTTCCATGTCACGCCTGCAACATTTATATTTCATATAGATATTATTTATATAATGGAGCCACATGCTTTCCCCTCTGCATTTAAACAAGCTGCTGTTATCCCAAGAAACCAACCCTTGATGCCACCTCTCCTCAGAACTACCGCCCTGTCTCCCTACTTCCCTTCCTCTCCAAGACTCTCGAGCGGGCGGTCCACCGTCAGCTCTCGGACTTTCTGTCCCATCACTCACTCCTTGATCCTCTGCAATCCGGCTTCTGCACAGCTCACTCCACTGAGACGGCTCTGCTGGCAGTCACTGACTCCCTCAGCTGTGCTCGGGCGGCCTCCCTCTCCTCAGTCCTCATCCTCATTGACCTCTCTGCAGCATTTGACACCATTGATCACTCCATCCTCCTCTCCTGCCTCGCTGACCTTGGAATCTCTGGGACTGCTCTCACCTGGTTCTCCTCCTACCTCAGTGACCGGTCCTACCAAGTGACATGGCGAGGCTCCTCATCCACCCCCCAACCTCTCCTCACAGGTGTTCCCCAAGGCTCCGTCCTGGGCCCGCTCTTGTTCTCTTTCTACACTCGCTTCCTGGGCCCCCTCATCGCTTCCCATGGTTTCTCCTACCACTTCTACGCTGATGATGCCCAGATCTTCCTGTCTTTTCCCTCTTCTGACCCTCTCATCCCCTCACGCATCTCTTCCTGCTTGTCTGCCTTTTCCGCCTGGATGCACTCGCACCACCTCAAGCTCAACCTCTCCAAATCAGATCTCCTCTTTTTCCCCCACTCTTCCTCACCTTCTGCTGACCTCCCCATCTCGATCCCCTTGGAATCCACCACACTCTCTCCTTCTTCTTCCGCTAAAAATCTAGGAGTCACCCTCAATCCTGCACTCTCCTACACCCAGCACATCACCACGCTGATGCGCACCTGCAGATTCTTCCTGAGCAACATACGCCGGATCCGTCCCTTCCTCACCGACTACTCGACTCAGCTGCTCGTCCAGTCACTGGTCCTCTCCCGCCTGGACTACTGCAGCTCCCTCCTGGCCGGCCTGCCTGCATCCACTACCCACCGCTCCAGCTCATCCAGAACTCTGCGGCTCGTCTGGTATTCTCTCTGCCCCGATTCGCACACGCTACTCCACTGCTCTGCTCCCTCCACTGGCTCCCGATACCGGCACGCATTCATTTCAAGACTTTGACCCTCACCTACCGCTGTCTTGACCACACTGCACCAAGCTACCTTCAGTCACTCGTCTCTCCATACATCCCCTCCAGACCACTGCGCTCCTCCAGTGCCAGAAGACTATCTCTGCCTCCTCTCCACTCTCCTTCCTCCAGAGCCGCTCCTTCTCATCCCTGACCCCTAAATGGTGGAACGACCTGCCCACTGAAGTCAAAACAGCAGAGTCCTTGACCTCATTCCGGCGCTTACTCAAGACGCATCTCTTCCGACAGCACTTGTAATATTAGTCCTCTATCCCTGCTAGATAGCACTTCAGCTTATTATGCTCCTCGCGTTCTTGATTGTTTTCCTCCTTGTTCCCTTTCCCGTAGCCCTCGTCTGTAACCCTACATCTTGACAGCACTTAGCTTTCACCGTCCAGGATGTAGGAAGTCTCTTACTGTACTTGTGTAAATTGTAAATTGGAATTTGTAAAATGTATTATTTTGAATTGCTATGTTTTAGCTAAGTTGAATTTGTAGTGATTGATGCCTTGTACTTCTCTGTATTTTTGCACTGGATAAGGGCATCTGCCAAGAAATAATAATAATAATAATAATAATTTAATAAGGGTTACAGGATTATACTAGCATGTCGATCCTCTCTCTAGAGCCTTGTCTTTGTCAAGGGCACTGCGAAGTCCAGAATGTACTGAAAGGTCCTGCACTTGAGCATATTGCCAGACTAAAACAGAACACAGAAAGGCACCATGTTAAAAAGCCAAGGGCCCCATAACTGTGGAGTACTGAAAACACTTCAGGGTCCGGGTCAGAGTCCTGCCCTCAGTCTCAGGGTAGAACATCAGGGGCCAACCGAACTCTGTCACTGCACCAGAAACAGCAATGGTAAACCAGAGCTCCAGAGCTCTCAAGCCTTTCTCATTTTCATTTTCGATTATTTTGCAGGGCAGGTTTTTTTTTTCCGGTCTGTTTTTCCCCAAACTGTGAGGAAAGTGAATCACTGTTTCCCCATTCCGACACCTACATCTGCCCCTCTAGGCTTTTAAAAATCTTGCCAGGAAATAGAAAAAGGAGTGAAATAAACCCAAAATCTGGAGTGGAGATCTGGGCCGCATGTTGTAGTTTGGGGAGAAGTGCAGACACTAGTTCAGCAGCCTTTAAATTAATTAATGTGCATTCACTCAGAACTTTGTGCCATACAGCTCCTACAAATTGGGGACTGATTTGAGCAGTACTGATCTGGGATTTGGACAGTGGAATAGGTGCTGCTCTCGTACAGGTAAATTATTCTCTAGATTAGTGGAAAACTGTGGAAATATGCTTTAAACCAACCCATCAACATTATACTTCATTAATGCATTAATTACAATTAACAGCAATACAAATAAATTACTAAAAACATACATGTTTTTTAATTAATATATGGTATATATATTTACAGAATAAAAGTTTACGTAAATATGTTGTGGAAGGTTATTTCAAATGTCTTAATGCATCTTTAGAATCTGTATCGATTTCCCTTTTCTTTATTTAAAAAACATGGTCAAGTCTGTTTTGTAAGTGTAACCCGGCATTTATTAGAGACCGGCTTCTGTTTATGCAAATCAACCCGGCGACTATTGGAGACTGGCTGCTATTTGAGACATGACGAGTATTGCAAGTTTTATGGTATATACTTTTTTGTAAAGCTGGCACTCCACATTAATAAAAGCTTATCCTGTCAGTTTAGTCTGCAGTCGGTTAAAACAGTGATGCAAGTTTTCAGGGGGGGTTGGGAGTCCGCTGTGTTGCTATCTGTCAGAGAAGCTTTATTAGAAACCAAAGTGTCCTTTCAGACACCCTGGCTGGGTCTTCATAACAGTGATCGTTAGAAGATAGCTGCAATGTGCTACAGCCACATCCAGCTTCTCACAGATATGTTGAAGATAAAACAAAGAGTAGAGAAAAAAATCGATGAACAGGCCCGTGTCCTTTCAGTCCAACATTATCAGACAACGAACGGAAAATTCGCAATCTGTGTTTATTTTTAGCAGTTTATCTCGGTTTCTTTTGTTTTATTTTTTGTTGTGAGTTTTGTTTCTCTCTGGTGGTCTTCACGTTCAGCCTGTGGCGACGGATGGGGTGGCTCTCACATCAGACTGCAGGAGATAAAGTTACTTCAGCCCTCTGGTTCTTGCACTGATGTTAACTCGTCAAAGTGGCAAAGAAGTGACAAAACTTAAATTCAGGAATAAATAGTTAAGCAAATGATCCAGAAGCGCTTTAGTGGATGCAGAGCTTTGGTCAACCGAGTCAAATCCACCACCAGAGACACATCTGTGGACAAGAGAAACAACAGAACATGACTTTTATTAATAAATTAAATTAGATTTTAATTAATTAAGTTTCTTATTAATTATTTAATTACGGGTTATTAATGTATTTATTAATTTAGATCATGGTGCAAGGTAAATGCTTTCAATCTGACACACTTTTACTACAGGAGCGCCATCTCGGCATCAAGTCAATGGCGAATGGTGTAAAAGTCCGAACTGACACCCTCAGTCGAGAAGGTTTATCTCAGCAACCAGCCCTACCGCTGTTGCCCTGAAGAGTCACAAATGTCACACTTCTCTCTATCTCCTAATCAGTCCTTATTGCGAAGTGTAAACCTCCAGGAGGCTACAGCCACCCGTATGTTCGTTCCTTTTTTCCAGTGGTCAGATCTCGTTCCATATCACAAAACACAGCATTTGGGCAGGTTTTTAAAAACTCACTCCCTCGCTCTCTCTCTTCCCCTCTCTCCCTCTCTTTCTCCCTGTGCAGTTGCCCACCATGGCCTAACAGGGGGACCCTGACAGAGTGTGCACCGACCTGTCCGGCACCTCCCTGACTCACCCCCACATCAGGGGACATGGCATAGTGCTGTGCAGCATCACTGCTCTGCCTCCTACTTTAGGGTGGTGCTGATTAGGCACTGCAAGGTGGGCCTGTGTCAGAGGCTGGACATCTGAGGTCCAACATCGAACGCCACCCCTTTGAGTAACAAGGCCCGATCATGCATGGCATCCCGTGATCCAGCGACAAGGGAGAACGCTTCAATTCAATCTTCAACTTCCTCATTGAAGCTGGGGCCGGGCCGGCTCCTCCCACAGCCCGACAGCAGGTTGGGCGAGGCACAAGAGCCGCTGCAACAAGAGCCGTTTTCTAGGCGACGGCCAGGCCTTGCCACCTCTTCCCTGTCTCCGTGTGTCCCGTGTGAAAATGCACGTGTCACACAGGCTGGTGTAGGCAGCCAACTCCCTCTGGGGCAGAGTGGCCTACAGAACACAGGGCCCAGGCAGCCTGCGAGACTCTGCACAGCCTTGAAAACACCCTCCAGTTAATGCGGCACTCTGAATACAGGGTGCAAGTTTCACTTTCATGCAGCGATCTTGGTGAATCTATTATTGGTGCATCTGAGCTCTTTCTCACAACATTTCCACCATAACCCCTTTTTTTCATAAAGATATATATATATCATTTTGTTTTTTGTTTTTTAATTCCACAGCAGTGTAGTAGTGTTAAACTTCACACTGGAGAAAACGGCTTTGCAAGCATAAACTCACACACACATATATATTTATATCTATATATAGATATAGATATACAGATATATTGTAACAGTCCTTACTATAAATTTCACATGATTTTTAAAGCGAGGGGTGTAGACGTAACACACTGTTATCCGATTGCATCTACAGCATGGAGAGGCACAGTTGCTGTTTTTGCATTGGGATTGACTTGGGAGACTGAGAATGCTAAAACCAGTATAACGCAATTCAACTATATACAACTATAACCATAACCAATCACATAAGCATAGATATATAAATGCATACGCATGCACACATAGGTCAGTGAGGTTATTATGCAACACAGAGGAAACACTAGCAGCTCAGTCTGATCACTGCTTCTGTGTTAAAGCCACGTTGTGTTTATTTGGGGCAGTGGAGACACAGTTTCCATGGTAACTGAGCCCCACGCCCGGCCGGCCTGTGCTGGTACATCGGAGAGATGGCGGGACAGGCATGCGTGGGCAGGGCTGCTGGAGAGGGTTGGGGGGTTGCGGTGAGGGCCAGGCCTCGGAGGAATTGTTTTTTGTGAAAGATGGAAAGAAACACCCCCCACCACCCTACCACACACACACACACTCTCTTTTCTTGTGTTTTTCATTTTCTTCTTCATCTTCTTCTGGTTCTTCCACTTCAGCTTCACACGAGTGCCCCAGTGCACCACAGCAGGCAGGGCCCACAGTGAACGGCAGCCTTTAGAGGTCTGCAGTGGCACATCGCTTCTGGAGGCCAAGGCGGGTGGGATTCAGGCGCTGTCTCTCTAGGCATGCTGTAACTCTTCAGTGTAGCAGACTGCACCGTGCTGTACAGTGCTGTGCTGTGGTTTACTGAGTAACGCCTCAGCTCTCCATTCAGTTCAATCCAATAAAAAAAAAAAAGGATTGGCATGCTTAAATGACAGACATGTCCAGTGCTCAGAAACAGGGCAATGGGAACAATAAATACACTCTCTCTCTCGGCCTGTCTCTCTCTGTCTGTCTGTCTGTGACTCTGGCTTGATGGGGTGTGCACAAGCTCTGTTTGATCTCTGAACTCCCAATCAACTAATTCAATCTAGTCAATCGCTTTGTGTCATTTTACATCACCTAGAGGAGCTACACGTCACACGCACGAGAAGCCGAGCCTTGGTTCGTCTGTCCGGGTACTGCGGTGCTTGTGGCCCAGGTGCAGCGATGTCCTCTCCTCATGGGCTGGCGCACAGTGACTGCAATCGTTGGCAGCTGTGGGGTCCCTAATAACGAAACCACACACACACAGGCAAGTGTCACTAGCTGCATTGTAGCCACCAGCTTTCCTGTTGCGTGCGTGTGCCAAGTAAGCCTGGCATGGTAAGAGGAGCTGTGGGAGTACCATGCATGTGTTTTTTTGGTTCGTTTTGGTTTTATTTGACTGACTGAGTTGTGCATTTACGTATTAATTGATTTACTCTTGGCTTTACACTGGCTTATTTCGTGTCCTCTGTTTTTTAAGATAATGTCTCACTGGTAGTGGTGGTGGGGGCGGGGTGGTTAGAGTTGTTTTCACAGGCTGTGCAGAGGAACGCTGAGCCCTGTGCCAGGGGGAGACATGCTGCACGCAGGCTGCAGGGGGGGGTGAGTGTGAGTGGGTCCCCTGCCCTCCCTCCCCAACCTTGTCCTCTCTCCCAGTTCCCCTGTCTCTGTCCTGGTGGCTCAAGGGACAAGTCTTCTCAGCCCACATCCTGTTTTCTAATGCTAATTTTAGGCCAGAAAAGTCAGTAACCAAATCTCTTTCAAACCAACAGCTTGTAGGATGACTAATTTGTTGTTCCTATATACATCTAAATATGTGTGCATGCATGTGTGTCAGTGTGTGTGTGTGTATGTGTCTACTTCGCCATGTTTTAACCAAACCAAGAAGGAATTGAGCTTCATTTGAAAACACAGTTATAATAAGAAGAATAAGTAAAAAACATTTTATGAAAGGAAAAGTTTAGACATTCAAGATTACGGTTGGATGTTCATTTGTGTTCCTTGACTTTGGAAGTTTTCAAATTTGCAGTAGTTTCCTTTTTGTTGTTGTGCAACACTCCTGTCCATAGTCGGAGGCCCAGATTGCGAGGACAGCGGTGCTCTGAGAGGGCACTGCAGTGCCATTGCAGTAGGTGTAGTGATAACAGTCACAGGCTCGTGACTTCTAGGAATGCAGTGCAGCTTCCACTCGGTAAACAAGCATGAAGGAAAGCACAAAGCTTGGGTTTAATAGTGCCCCCTTTACAAGTGACAGGGCTTCCTAGTCACAGTAGTAGTAGTAGTAGTATTAGTAGTAGTAGAGCAATATGTTTATGATTAGGCAGCCTAAGCTGAGCTGTTGAAATGGTGTTGTAATTCTGTTAGGGAGCTCCTCGAGCCCCATCTGTTACAGACCCCTCAGAGAGCCTCTGGGCCACAGCAGCCATGCCTGTAGTCCGCTGTGCGCCATGTACAGTAGCAGAGTGAGCTGTGAAGTGCTGTTTCGCTGTCTATCTCTGGGCACGTCTCAGCTATACCACAGAACAAGCAGCAGACAGGGCTCCCTGAGGCTCCTGCTGGCTCTCTCCCAGGAACAGTGTTCACTCACAAAGCCGGCAGCACAGGACAGGCCTGGACGACAGCCTCCTTTCTTTTAAAATATATTTTGTCAGTTTGTTTCTTATATTGTTTTTTGCAGCGTTCTTTCACACCTGAGCTCTCATAATGATTGGTCGATCTGAAGGGTCCTGTGGCGCACGACAGTGACTCTCGCAATGCCCAGCCTCAGCGAGGAGCAAACCTGGGGAGGAGAGGTAAGATCAGGCAGGAGAAGCCCTGTCCTGGTCCCATCTGGACTCGATGCTTCTGGCAGGGCTACAGTGCTGGAAGGCATCGCTTGATTCTCAGATCCGTAAGTGATCCTAGAGTAAGTGTTCTCTTGGAATGCTTTTTTGTAGTGTTTCTTTTGTTACTATGGTTAATTCACTTAAATGATAAAATAATAAACTATCCCCCTCCCCCCACTGTGTCCTCCTGCAGCCCTCTAATGATTTTGCTGTGCTTCTTTCCTGCACTACATTGTAACAGCAGCATGGGTTTATTGTTTACCACAGTGAAGGTGTGTAGCCTGTTAATGTGGTAACGTGTGGCACCATGGACCAGTGTGGCATGGCACGGCACTGCCAAATCATGTTTGTGACTGAGTGTGCAAGAGTGCGTGAGTGCGTGCATGAGTGTGTGTGTGTGTGTGTGTGTATGTGTGTGTGTATGTGTGTGTTGGGTTCTGCAACTCATGTTGTGCTCTTATCTGCAGATGCTCTGTATCCAGAGAGGGGGTCACGCTGTCTGCACTCAGGGAGGAAATCCAGGCTGATTTCAGTGCATCACATGTGAAGAAGGCGCTGAGCCCCGGTTATAAATAGGGCTCCTGTTTGCGTGTTTTTGAAAGTGGAATGTGAAGTGAAACTCTATTTTTCTCGACACGGTTTGGCGACTTGTGCGGCATGACACCAGGTTCGAAAACCTCCCCCCCTCCTCCCTCCCTTCTCCCACCACAGACTGATCAATCCCCCCCACCACCTTTGGGCTGTTTGTGAGTAAACATCTGTGGATCGGCATGGTGTTTTATAAGTGGGTTCTGGCACTCAAAACCCCCCCTGCGATCTGGTTGCTGTGGCTCATTTGCCATCTTGGAGGAAATTCCTCGACTCCTCGGCTCTAGGTGAGGGGAGGTGGCGGGGGTATCCCGGGCTGAAGATCTTGCACTGCGAAGAACAAATAAACAGATGAACAACTGAAAAAGTTCATGGCCAGTTCTGTGTTGTGTGCTTGATTAACCGAGGGTGTTGTCCGGTCGTCTTTCTTAGCCGGATCTCCTATAGAGATCAGCTTAGACTCAGTTTCAACAGTGGGGTGGGGGTGGGGGGGGGTTGTTTTTCCAGACACCCACCACAGGCTGCCCTTCCATATGGTCATATGGTCCCATCCAGTATCTGCGGAGTCCGCTTCTGCATCTGAGGAAATACCCTGCAGCCTGTGTGCTGCACTTGCTCTAGTCTGTGGCCTTACCACGGGAAGGAGACATGCACATAAATATATATTTACACACGTGTGCATTGTTCAGACACACCGGGTACGCCAGTTAATCAATCAACTGACCAATCGATAAACGAAAGAACGTAAGAATTTTTACTAAAGAAAAATCTACATATGACATCCAAACCGGGGGCAAAATGACCAAATCTTAGCCTGCTGAAAAAAGGAACAAAGACCGAAGGCTGCAGTGCAGAGCAGAACAAAGTGGGACTGAGCAGACAGCATGGACACAAGCCACACTCCCACACTCTGTCCTTCGGATCTCCACCTCATTGTGATGCACAGTGCCTCTCTCCATTCTCTTTATCTCACTGCTCCCAGCGCTGTGCTCTGAAGATTTAGCTCAAGGCCACCAGCGCCGTCCGTGTGCCCGCTGGCTGCACTGTGTACGTAATGCTGCGCTCTCACGCCAATTCTCTGAATGCTGCAGCAAGAGCACAGCACGTCAGCCATGCTCTGTAACTTGTGAACGCTCAGATTCCTTAATAGCTTTACATTATAATTACTACTAAAAAAAAGGAGATGTGAAAGAATCAGTAATCTCTCAAAGTGTGGGCCTGATCTTGCACCACTGTGTGGGCTGGATGTCCTCCAGGTTGCTCTGGGTTTCGTTCTAGTTTCAATTGAACTAAATTGTGTAATTATCTATCTCAGCCCATCACATTTTTCACAGTTTGAGTGTTAGAGAAAATTTAAATTACACTATATAAATATAGTTAGGTCCATAAATATTTGGACAGGGAGACAATTTTCATCCTTTTTGCTCTATATGCCACCACAATGGATTTGAAAGAAAACAATCAATATGTTAAGTGTAGACTTTCATGGAAGTTTCAGGGAAGTTACATCCAAATTGGGTGAACGTTGTAGCATTTACACCCATTTTTATACCTGATCCCCCAATTTTAGGGGCTCAAAATTAATTGGACAAACTAACATAATCATGAATTAAACTGTGAGTTTCAATACTTGGTTGCAAATCCTTTGCAGTCAATGACTGCCTGAAGTCTGGAACCCATAGACATCACCAGATGCTGGGTTTCTTCCCTGGTGATGCTCTGCCAGGCCTGCACTGCAGCTGCCTTTAGTTCCTGCTTGTTCTTGGGCCGTTTTGCCTTCAGTTCTGCCCTCAGCAAGTGAAATGCTGCTCAGTTGGATTCAGGTCAGGTGATTGACTTGGCCATTGCAGAATATTCCACTTCTTAAAAAAGTCTTGGGTTGCTTTCGCAGTATGCTTCGGTTCAATGTCCATCTGCACTGTGAAGCGCCGTCCAATGAGTTTTGAAGCATTTGGCTGAATCTGAGCAGATAATATAGACCTAAACACCTCAGAATTCATCCTGCTGCTTTTGTCAGCAGTCACATGTGGAAGAAACTCAGTCTTCTATCAGGTTGGAGCGTTCGTTGCAATGCCTTTATTACACGCAGCGTGGAGAGGAACAGTGAATCAAGAAGATTCCAAAGTTGCTCATGCTAAAAGTCAGAGCTTTTTATACACACAGAAGTCAAAGATCTGGTTATAATTCACAAGTCATTACTTACTTACAAGTTGTTATCTTAAAAGCTAGCTAAGCAGAATATATATCACTAGAGGACAGAGTTCATAGGTCAATGCTAGGATTAGGGAGCAGACACTCAAATCATACTGTTTCTCATTGTCTCCAAGATGCTCATCGAAAATAACAAACAGCGGTCAAACTACCTTCTGGCCTGACCTTATCTTTCTTAAGTATACATGAAGTAAAACATTTGTGAGAAGTGAATTTCTAACTTTACTTCCAACACATCATCAATAAATACAAGGGAACCAGATCCCTGGGCAGCCATACATGCCCATGCCATAACATGCTTCACAGATGAGGTGGTATGCTTCATGAGCAGTTCCTTCCCTTCTCCATACTCTTCTCTTCCCATCATTCTGGTACAAGTTGATCTCTGTCTCATCTGTCCATAGGATGTTGTTCCAGAACTGTACAAGGTTCTTCAGATATTTTTTGGCAAACTCTAATCTGGTCTTCCTGTTTCCTGTGTACATCTTGTGGTAAACCCTCTGTATTTACTCTGGTGAAGTCTTCTCTTGATTGCTGACTTTGACACAGATACGCCAACTCCTGGAGGGTGTTCTTGATCTGGCCAACTGTTGTGAAGATGTTTTTCTTCACCAGGGAAATAATTCCTCTGTCATCCACCACAGTTGTTGTCCGTGGTCTTCCGGGCCTTTTGGTGTTCCTGAGCTCACCAGTGCGTTCTTTCTTTTTAAGAATGTACCAAATAGTTGATCTGGCCACACCTAATGATTTTGCTATCTCTCTGATTGGTTTGGCAAAGGCAAAGGCAAAACTCCACAAGAACAAGCAGGAACTAAAGACAGCTGCAGTGCAGGCCTGGCAGAGCATCAGCACGGAAGAAACCCAGCATCTGGTGATGTCTATGGTTTCCAGGATTTGCAACCAAGTATTGAAACTCACAATTTAATTCATGATTACTTTTACTATTGAGCCCCTAAAATTGGGGGGACCACATATAAAAATAGGTGTAAATCCTACACCGTTCACCCAATTTGGATGTAACTTCCCTGAAATTCAAGATTAATGTCTACACTTAAAGAACATATTGATTGTTTCCTTTCAAATCCATTGTGGTGGCATACAGAGCCAACATGATGACAATTGTGTCCCTGTCCAAATATTTATGGACCTAACTGTAAATAAAGAAATAAAGAAACACTGAAGGAATGGAGGTTGGCCAGCTGTGATTGTGAGGTATTGTGAGAGGGGTCCTTTTGAGGGAAATTAAACAGAACCTGACATTTTTGCAGAATAAGAACATAAGAAAGTTTACAAACGAGAGGAGGCCATTTGACCCATTGTGCTCGTTTGGTATCCATTAGTATCTAAGTGATCCAAGGATCCTATCCAGTCTATTTTTAAATGTTCCCAAATGTTCAGCTTTGTTCCAGATTGTGATGCCTCTCTGTGTGAAGAAGTGTCTCCTGTTTTCCATCTTGAATGCCTTGAAGCCCAATTTCCATTTGTGTCCCCAGGTGCGTGTGTCCCTGCTGATCTGGAAAAGCTCCTCTGGTTTGATGTGGTCGATACCTTTTATGATTTTGAAGACTTGAATGAAGTCCCCACGTAGTCTCCTCTGTTGTGAAACGGGTGAAAAGGTTCAGGTCTCTCAGTCTCTCAGTAGGACATTCCCTTCAGACCTGGAATAAGTCTGGTTGCTCTCCTCTGAACTGCCTCTAGAGCAGCGATATCTTTCTTGAAGTGTGGAGCCCAGAACTGTACACAGTATCCAGATGAGCCCTAACTAGTGCATTGTACAGTCTGAACATCACTGCCCTTGTTCTAAATTCTACACTTTTGACAATATACCCTTACATCCTGTTTGCCTTTTTTATTGCTTCCCCACATTGTCTGGATGGAGAAAGTGAGGAGTCCACATAGACTCCTAGGTCTTTCTCATGCGTTACTTCATCTAGTTCTATTCCTCCCATAGTGTAATTATAGTGGACATTTTTGTTACCTGCATGTAATACCTTGCACTTGTCCACATTTCATTTAATTTGCCCACAATTGAATATTATCTAAGTCCCTTTGAATAGCCTGTGCTGCCAAGATTATCTGCTGAGCCACCTATTTTAGTATCATCTGCGAATTTGCTAACTATCCCAGAGTCCAGATCATTAATATAGATTAGAAAAAGCAAAGGCCCTAGTACTGATCCCTGTGGAACTCCACTAACAACCTCACTCCAGTTAGAAGCAACTCCTCTAAATTGACACCCTCTGTTTCCTAGACATCAACTAATTCATAATCCATCTACATTACCTTGAATACCTACAGCTTCCAATTTTAGGATCAGTCTTTGGTGTGGAACTTTATCAAAAGCTTTCTGAAAATCTAAGTATTTGTAGTCTGGATTTCCCTCAAACATACTTAGTGGTTTGAAATCACTGTATCTACAATGGCAGCCTCCTGTTCATGGTTGATGATTCTTCCTCGGCCAACAGAGCGCGGTTGTCTTTCTGTTCTATAAATGGATATAATTAATTGGTCAAGGAAGATGATGGAAAAACTCCTTACATGTATATCGTATAGTAGTGTAATACAGTGAGGTAATCTATGGTCACTTACCATTCCCATTTCTGAATACTTATTGATGCCACAGTTGACCTGCTCAGATTGGGCTGCACACTCTGCCCAGCCTCTCGCATCACATGGTCAACAATAGTGGCACATATGTCAATGGAAACATCTGTTCTGTGTCTTCCCCTTTGAGCTGCTGTACCACCACACAGACGCACCCCTCTGCCTCTATGGGCTCGTGGTTGTGGTCCCCCTCTTACTCTCTTTTGTCTTTGTCTTCTGACTTGCTCCATTTCATGCCAACACCAGCTCACTTTTATATGTGATTATGGATTGATTGCTGATTGAACAATTGAGCAATAAGGATTTGCACATGTGCAGTAGAGATTCACACGTGTGGGAGTATGTTATTGACTGTGAACACATGTTCTAATTTAGTTTGACAAGACTTACCCAATAGATTTTTGTGTCTTGTGTAGAGAGTTTACTGTTTTGCAGAAATGTGCTTGGCATTTGCATTTTGTGTGAAAACAACCATAAATGACTAACTGTTCGGAAAAAATGTGTACTGTTCTGCTCATCTAGGTTATGGTATTGGTCATGTGGACCACAGTTTCAATCACATTGACTTAGCAAATGAGAAAAACTGTAATTTCATTCTGAAACAAACTTGTGGAGAGGTTCTGGGTGCTCAACCACGAGGCCAGCGTCTGTGTCTACATAGTTATAATTAATTGTGGGGACAATTATAATTACTTGTAGCTGGATGCCCTGGTGCCCACCTGTCCGCATTTGTATCAGGGGCATGTCTGGCTCCATGGCCTACATTCAAACCCTTTGCCCATGAAAAAAACAATACGCCCAACTGAAAGTGAATTTACATACTGATCTACTGTCGTCGCTTCATGGGACTTCACAAGATCGGACCATATCGGCACCAGGCAGGGATTGGCTGCGGAGACAGAGCGCTGACAAATGGCAGGCTACGGGATGGCTGGGTGACAGGCGGGCACTCCCAGGTGAGTGTTTTTTCAGTCTAGATTTAGTTTTTTAAACCAGGATTCAGATCTTTCTAGAGATCAGGGGGTTGTTGTTTTTTTCCCCCATCCACAGAAGAAATGATCCCAGACACACATAAACGGCAGAAGAGCAGCGTGTGTGTGTGTGTGAGGCAGTGTGATTGAACTGTGGTATGTGTCACCCTGCAGGGTGTGCCCCATAGGCACGGCAGTCTGTTTCAGATTTGTTGAGGGGGTGGGGGGTGTAGCCGTAGATAATGAGAGCAGGGGTGGAGAGTGTAGGCGTAGCGAATGAGAACAGGGGCCAGAGCTAGGGCGGTTGTGTTAATTTTTTTTGTATTTAATTTTTTAATGTAGACGATCATGCATTTGTTGAATATAACTGGAAAACACTGCCCTGGCTTTTCTATGGTAGCTATGCACTGGGAGAAGGAGGGGGGTCATGCTCTGAGTAATGTGGCTAATCCTGGGTGATGACAGATAGGTACTGGCCTCATTAAACATCTCAAATGGTCTAGGGGTGGGGGTGGGGGTGGGGGTGGGGGGGAGCGGGGCACCAGGCAGCGGACCTCACTTCAGCACCAGCATCTTCATGCCATTGTTGACCTGTGCCTTCATCACACGGTCGTACTGGAATACCATCTACCCCCATCTACCTGCGTTTATTTGAATACTTACAACCATTAAAAGACAAAGCATGCCCGTTTGGTTTCTGCCTACAATTTTTATTAGGAACAATTCAAGGGGAGGAAAAAAAAGAGGTCAGTCCCATTTTAGCCTACTGCTGTAGGTCTTTAAAACTCCAGTTGAGGTGGACAACCCCCAATGCCATACAAATATCTCCATTACTTCACTACTTCTGCCACCTACCTCTTTAGGGGGTTGTCTGAACTACTGAAACTGTGCTTACATTTACAGAGTTCAGACCAATGCTCTTGAGTATATGTATATGCAAGTCTGTGTCTGAGAGTGTATGTGAGTGTGAGATCACAGAACAATCTCCAGGCCATTCCCACCTTCCACAACACACTGCTGTTGAAGTTTTAAATTAATTCAACTTCCTAAATAAGTGATACTGTACCTAATTTTAAAAAGCCATACAAAAATCAGGACATTTGTAAAGGATGTTTTTAGCATTGCATTTCAGGGCAGCCCCAGAATTAGTTCCTTTATTCACCTGCACGGACGCCAGAGTGTCTAGCTTATCTTAGTTTAGATTAAATGGAGAGTGACATACTTCAGGTCACAGTCATAATAATAATGGCATAAATAGGCATATGAGTTTGACTTTTGCTACTGGCTGGTCTGTCATCAGCAGCGTACAGAGACAAGCCAGCGGCCTGTCAATGGGAGCAGCACTGAGACGGGACATGCTCACAGGTGTAGCGTTATGTTGGGTGTATTTGGATAAGAGCATTTGGGCTCTGAGCTGAAGCACTGATCTAAAGAAGACCTCTCCCCCCCAAAGTTATCAGATTTCCTTAGCTCATCAGCTTGGAACTGGTTTGCATCAAAGTGACAGTTTTGGGGAGGATGGCACCGAGAAGAGGCCAAATAGTTTGGTGCTATGAGATGTCTGGAGAAAGGGGCCTGTGGGTAATAAAAACTCTTTGAAGTGGATGAGAGCCGAAATCCCGACATAGGGCTACGAACCCGGGCCAACCGGCATTTCCAAAAGATGGCATGGATTGACATCAGTCATAAATCAAGCCCCCCTCCAATAGGACACTGGTGGCTGAAACCGAAATCCAATCTCAAGAACTCAGGGACCAATCACCTATTGATCTGACAGACTATAAGGAACAGCGGACAGTCTTTCTCTCTCTCTCTCACCTGAACCAGTAACTCGCTGCCACAGCTCAACCTGTAGCTCTGTTGCCAGAACCGGAACCAGAAACCAACCAAGTCTTTGCCGGCAACAGAAGAGTTAAACTGGGAGAAGGAGATTGAGCCGTACGAAGAATTCTTTTAAAGGACTTTATTAAATAAAGAACTTTACAGACTGCGCTGCCCGCCTGTGCCCACCTGATCAGTGGAGTTTTACAGCTGGACAATTGACTAAGTCGACTGAATACGAAAGTGTCAGTCATTTAAATAGCTATTTGAGTCTTAAGAAACTTGACCCTTGGAACGAACAGGGCCCTGCTTTCCTCAAAGACTTCGTCTTCAAGTAACTACGGTGGAACCCCTGCTTACAAAGAAGATTTTGTGCACAACCTGGGAGCCTTCAAACCAGTGGAGAATCTGTTTGGAAACGACTCTACTTTTGCGAAACCCCAATTTCCAGGTGCATCGACTGAGTGGAAGTTCTTGGACAAAGCCGAACCGGACTGCCTTTGTTCCAAACCACACGGACCTCGTGCCGTGTGCTGTTATCTGAGCCCGAAGACAGAGAGGCCTCTCTGCGACGAAGTTGAGATAAGTTTAACAGTTTGGAGTTCATGATTCATGACATTTGAGAAATCAATTAGAAATGTTAATCTGTGATTCATAACTCTAGAATGTGTAATATCATTTAGTTTTCTTAAATATAAATGTGTGTTGCATTAAACTGTTTTGTTGATAATTTTAGAAATAAAATCTGTCAACGCCGAGAAATATCTTCTCATTCCTGTTTAACTGTTTAGTCTGAAATTGACACAAGTTAATAGACATTAGATTATTGGTGGCCCTGCCTATCCTTAATCATTGAATAATAATCAGTTAAGGGAAATTGTGGTAACAAGTAATGATAGGATCTTTCTCGGCACCTAAACGTAAATGAGACTGATATATATATAACGAGAAGTTTCCTGACATAAATACTAACCTGCGTAGTTATTTAATGTCTGACTAACAATACTAATGAGAGACTCACCTTCGTCTTACTAACCGGTATTGTAGTCAATGTGTTTATAACCTTTTTTGTTTAACGATTTGTGTTATCATATGCGATCCCATGGTCTTTGATTTGGTCACGGAAGTGATTTGTCTTTGATTTGTTGATCTAGAGTTGAATTTTAATTAGTTTTTCCCTTTTGTATAATTAGTGTAGTGCTACATTTAGTCTTTGTTTTGAATAAATTTGACAATTTATATCTTTGGAATTGGTGTCTGCGTCCAATTATTACAGAAACTGAGTTCTACAAGATTCCAGGATTCGTGATAAGGTGATACTATAAATTCACTTCTTTAATTGAAATTTATAAGTGTACCTTACGCTACACAGGGCTGGTGGCTTTGGTGTTTTTTTCACATGATTCGAATGCAGGCGGACCCTGTTTTTTAACAGCTCTGACCAACAGGGATAGTTCTCGATGAAAGCAGCATTTGACAGTTTATCGCCAGCGTGAGAAAAGAGAAGAAAAATAAGAAACAAATGGACAGCAAGGTTTTAACAAGGTTGAGTGTTAACTGAAGGAAATTATGTGAGAAAAAAACTGGTGTGCATGCGTGAATTACAAGTAACAACAACAAAAAACACTTTTTTTTAAATGTGAATTGATTGCATTTCTTGTTTTTCTCCCTGTGTTTCGTGTGTTATACGGAGCTTTATACTTAGCATGCTGAGAGACCTGCAGCTGGACCACAGGCTGACCGGTATGGGACTGGTCGTACATCCGCTGTGCATGTGTTCTCACAGTGTAAGGCTGAACAAACAGCACCTGAATCCAAGTTAGTATTTCTAGATTAGAGTTTCAGTGACACCACCAGCTGTTGGTCTGGCGCTGCAATCCCACGTCTGGCCGAGTGCTGGAATCCCTGTCACACAGTGGTTCTGGCTCGGCAGCCTCAAGGGAGACGCCAAGCGGAAAACAAATCAAAAATAAAATAAATTAATAATTACATGAATAATTTAGAATGAAAAAACACGCCCTATGGTAGCAGGGTCGAAAAGAAAGAAAAGTCTTGTGTCATAAGCACTGGTACCGAGAGGGAGGCCAGTGCTGCTCTGGGGGTGGGCACCAGGGCAGCGGACCTCACTTCAGCCCCAGCATCTTCATGCCATTGTTGACCTTCTGTGCCTTCCAGCGCATCACCCGGAAGCAGGCCAGGCTGGCCTTCATCACATGGTCATACTGGAATACCATCTTGTAGAAGACATCATTGGCCAGCTTGCCGGTGGGGTCGGCATGCTTCAGCGCGGTCAGTGGTGTGTACATCGCATTGGTCTGGTGCCGGAAAGGGGGCACCTCTGCCGTGAGGACCTTGACCAGGTGCTGCACAGGGAGGAGGAGGAGTGAGGGAGAGTGGTAGGATGGGGAGAAGAGATGGGCGGGGGAGACAGGTGACGAGAAAGGGATGGGGTGGGAGGAGAGGAAGAAGGCATATTACAAGGTCAGAGGGTGACTCTTCTGGGTAATGTTGGCGATCCCTGGAAATTAATACCAAATAGGTTTGCCCCAGTGATAAAGTGTTGGTTTTGTTTTGACTGCACTGTATAAAAATATTTTTTGGAGAATGAGGAAGCAAATTATGTATAGTTTCTTATATATGTACATTAGAAAATTAGTGAATTAAAAGACAGGGCTCTGAGAGCACCCTGACAGTGTGCATCTGCAGGCTCAGATGGGGCCAGCTGTGGGAATTACGATCCCCTGTTAAGTCATAAGGGCTCTGATTTCAATAAAAACCTCTTCTGCGATCGCAAAAGGTCACAGTTACATAGTCATTCCACACGCAGCGTGGTTGTCTCTTACATTCAAAAACATGCAAGCTGTCACTAGCAGAATGACAGCTCATGATATATACAAAGAAAGAAAGAAAAATGTATATATATATATTTGCAAGAGGGCGGCCTTGGCCCAGCAGGAGCTGTGAAACCCAGCAGGAACAAGGAACACAGCCCATTACCATTGCAGACAGGGAGAGTGTGACCCACACAGCAAAACAGCTCAAGCGCCATTTTATCTCTTTACACTCCACCCCATTATTTATACATGGCCAAAAGTATTTCTGGCCCTTCTAGTTAGTGGATTCGGCTATTTCAGCAACACCCATTGCTGACAGGTGTATAAAATCAAGCACACACCCATGCAATCTCCTTAGACAAACATTGGCAGTAGAATAGGCCATACTGAAGAGCTTAGTGACTTTCAACATGGCACCGTCATAGGATGCCACCTTCCAACAAGTCAGTTTGTCAAATTTCTACCCTGCTAGAGCTGCTCCTGTCAACTGTAAGTACTGTTATTGTAAAGTGGAAAGGTCTAGGAGCAACAATAACTCAGCCGCAAAGTGGACTCTGCTGTCCTTGGTTGCAACAATCACTACCAAGTTCCAAACTGCCTCTGGAAGCAAAGTCAGCACAAGAACTGTTAGTCGGGAGCTTCATTAAAATGGGTTACCATGGCCGAGCAGCCACACACACCATGCGCAATGCCAAGGAGTGGTGTAAAGCTCGCCGCCATTGTACTCTGGATCAGTGGAAACGTGTTCTCTGGAGTGATGAATCACGCTTCACCATCTGACAGTCCAACGGACAAATCTGGGTTTGGTGGATGCCAGCCGAATGCATAGTGCCAACTGTAAAGTTTGGTGGAGGAGTAATAATGGTCTGGGGCTGTTTCTCATGGTTTGGGTGAGGCCCCTTAGTTCCACTGAACGGAAATCTTAATGCTACAGCATACAATGACATTCTAGACGATTTTGAGCTTCCAACTTTGTGGCAACAGTTTGGGAAGGCCCATGAAAATGCCTCTCCATACTTGTAGTAGAAATAGTAATTTTTTTCAAAACTACAAAATATACAGATGCAGCTTTTTCAACAAGTTCATCGCTTGTTTGAAACCAGAGACCTGGAGCTTTCAAATGACATCTTACTCACGTATGTAGGGTCTTCCTAGCCTGAGCTACTGAATTGCACAATCAGCCAGAGTGTACAGGGCTAATTTGCATATGTTTGAGGTTTTGTTTTTTATTCAGCTGTGTAACGTGTTATAATGCGAAAAGCCACTGTTGATATAAGATAAATTCATATGGCACTAACTATTAAGGAGCTACACACAGATAAATATAAAAAAACAGGGAAAATAGGCCTGAGTGTAAAGGGTTAATGCAGAGCTGTGCAACGAGGCTTTAAGGCACAGCTTGGCTGGAGTGACACTCTCACAAGGTGGTCAAGGGAAAACAAACAGGAATGGTGGGGAAATGGCTGGACCACACAGAGTCTGAGAGTAAACACCAAACGAGCACGATGGGTCGAATGGCCTCCTCTTGTTTGTAAACATTCTTATGTTCTTATGTTCTAAATGAGAAGTGACAGTAACCAGCTTTCCTGAGGCTGCTTACCCCAGGTAAGACGGCTCAGCCTGGGCTAATGCCGGATATCTCGGCTCATGTGGAAAAATCAAGCGGATTATTTAACAGGTGAGAAAAAGAAATGATAAAAAAGATGACAACGGCAGCAGCCACCGGCTCACCTGACGTGTGCTCGATTGTGTCCGTGCAATTCCCTTATAATTGTTTTATTAACAATTATCACAAATCAATCAATAGATTTTTTTTTTAAAGCATTAAACCTGCAGAGCCCCTATGAAGTGTCTGGCAATTGGGCATATTGCCACAGCATGCTGTTGTGCTCTTCTCCAGCAGTGTGACACTACACTGCACACACAGGCGCAGTACAGCAGCTTGAAAAAAGTACCACTGTGTGATTGGTAAATACATCCAGAAACACCCCAGATAAACCTTGCTGCAGCAGGAGCCATTCCGTGGGCTTTTGTGCGACGTGTGCATGAACTCTGATGCTCACAGCCTGTACTATACACACTTCTGAACTTTGTTATCTTACGTGCCGTAGATTTAAAATGTTCCTTAGTTTTGACGTCTTCTTGCACCAGGCTTTTGAAATGAACGGCATCAGTCCTCTATGGCTGGATTCAGGGGGGGAGGTAAACATGTAAGCTTGTGAACTATGAACTTATCTACCCTACATATTGAAAAGGTAAACAGGAAATTATTCATCTTCTGAAAGGGCAAGCAGCGCCTACAATTTTGCCCGCCAATCAATGCAGAGAGAGTGAGTGAGAGAGAGAGTGAGTGAGATAGAGAGTGAGAGAGAGAGAGCGGAGGGGGTGAGATAGCAGGAGTGAGTGAGAGAGACAGAGAGAGAGAGAATTTGTTTATGTTTCCCACAGATATATTGCAATGCACCTGGCCATAAATCGGTGTCGCCTGGTCAAACATGTGAATGTCCGAAAAAAAGTTAAAAACAAAAATACACTTAAAAAATGATAAACAATTACAAGCACCGTCGTTCTTGCTCCTTCCGTTTTCTAAGGCTACACCACCCCCCCCCCCACTCAACATATCTGAAGCAAACCACCATGCCTATGCAATTTTCTGGGGGAAACCCTGAAGTGTATATATATATACAGTTAAGTCCATACATATTTGGAGACACAATTGTCATCATTTTGACTCTGTAGACATCACAATGGATTTGAAAGGAAACTAAGTGCTTTAAGTGTAGACTTTCATCTTTAATTTGAGAGTAGTTACATCCAAATTGGATGAACGGTGTAGGAATTACACCCATTTTTATATGTGGTCTCCCCAATTTTAGGGGTTCAAAAGTAATTGGTCAAACTAACATAATCATGAATTAAATTGTGAGATTCAATACTGCCTGAAGTCTGGAACCCATAGACATCACCAGATGCTGGGTTTCTTCCCTGGTGATGCTCTGCCAGGCCTGCACTGCAGCTGTCTTTAGTTCCTTCACATCAGAGTGGCGGCCTTGTGCTGCGGCACTTCTCTAGGCAGAGCCCCTCTAAAAAATTAATCCACCCCAAACATAGTTTTTCCTAATAATCTCATGGCATTACGTTGTAACAAATATTACCCAGTTTCTGTAAAATCAATTAATCAAATTAGACAACAAATGTCTATATTTCAGAATTAAAAATCACTGTTTCAGTGATTCAGTCTCAATCCAGCTATTGCACAATATTGCACTCTAGCAGGCAGGTTTATTATGGTGCCTTGTGGTCAAATATGTGAACTGTCTGCCCCTCGCACTCCACAACTCTGAGCCCTGTACCGGTATCTTGTGTCAGTCTGCACATTTAGGCAACTGTAAAGATGGCGATCAATGCAGCTGCCCTGCTGTGTGTAACTGTAGTTTCTTTAAAAAAATACTAAATTTGAACGACTACAATTACAAGACAAGTTTTTAATTAAGCAGCTTGGCCCTGACATACCAGACATTAACATTACTCAATAAACAAAGGACAAGAGGAAAACGTAAAACAGGAAATTTTCAAGTGCATGGTGTGACGAGAAAACTTGGCTCCATGGCTTCTTTACACGAATTTGCAGAATTCTGTTTTCCCAGCATATTGTCCCGGTCATCATTAGCAGAAGATATGTGGACTAACACAGGGGTGAGAGATTTTAAACACTTTTCAGAATGGGCTAAGGAACATGAAACAAGAATAAACTGATCCTATTTATTGTTGTGAAAATACGTTTAAATTGGAGTAGGCTATTTTAGACTTTAGTTTATCCTCATGCCTTTTCTGTCGGGGACATTTTGGTTATAGGATAAAGGAAATCCATCTTTGAAAGTATAGGCAACCGCAGCATTTTGTGGGCTGCTAGCTGCAATGGTCTCAAGCAGGCAATTTACTGTATATTCTCTTATAGCCTAAAACTCAGTTCCAAGTGACTTTCCGCTCACCTGATTCAATTCAATTTTCACATCATTATTCAAATAACGATTTCAAAAGTGGTCGTGGTTAGCAATTCAGGGACCGCCCCACCAGTATTAATGGCCATGAGCCGCTACTGGCTACAACCACTCCCGTGCAGCGTCTTGCTCCCTTGCTGTAGCGGACCAGCGACCTGGGTGCGGCGGGCTCTGCAGGACCAGAGGATATCCTGGGCATCGGCCTGCGAAGCTCCTTCCTGCATCTAACAGCAGTGTCGTATATCTAGGCTAGGAAGCACGCTCCTACATTAGCTTGGCATCGAGCCACTATGGCAAGGACTTTGGGTGAAATCGTGTTCTACCTAAACTAACCTGAAAATTATGATTACTCTTAATATGATTTCCTTTAACAATAAAATAAATTATTCATTAAATTCAGCCAGTCACACGTGCACAGACCACGGGGGGTTGGTGTGCATCAGCTGTGTGGCTGCCGAGCCACCATTTATAGCTCATCTGAAGATCACAGACGTTGTGTAAGCGCCTCAGGGTGACACGCGGGGCAGAGCCCTGCTGCTCCTGCTCTCCTGGTGTCCAGCCCTGATCCCAAACCACCCTCAGCACCTGGCCTCCTGAAGAAGTATAACGTGCTGTGCTGTACCTCGGCGATGTCCTCGGGGCTCTGGCCCAGGCTGCTGAAGATGGCTCTGGAGTTGTTGATGTACATGCCGGTGAACATCTCCGCTGTCTCAGGGTCGGTGCCGGAGTAATCGCTGCTCTCTGCATCGGTGTACGCCTTCATCTCGAACTCTGTCACCACGGGGCCCGGCTCAATCAGACTGATACTGAGAGAGGAGGGCATTGACAGTTAACACAGCATGAGTACAGCATAGCGCAGTGCAGCACAGTACAGTTTGTGTACAGTGCACAGTTATAATGCTCATAAGTACAGTGTAACATAAAATACTACAGTGCAGCATGTAACAGCTCAGAGAAACACTACAGCACAGTACAGACTAACACACTGCAGTACAGCCACACAGCACAGTACAGACTAACACACTGCACAGTGCAAGATCAGATCCTTTTTTAAAAAAATAGATCTCAGTAAATATTGCAAACAAAAACTATAAACAAACAAACATATAAAGGATGAAAACTTACAAGACATTGAAGTTAAGTGACTGTATTACCAGACTCTCACAGAAACCTTCTATGGCAAACTTAGAGGCGGTGTAGACATCATTAAACATGATCCCTGCAGCACCCCAGAGGAGAGAGAGAGAGAGAAATTTGCAAACAGCAGTGAGGACAGAGGACTGTGGGGGACAGGACACACACAAGTGCGCTTGAACCCCCAGCTGCCCTTGGTAATGAGGTTAGAGAGTTGGACATATATTTTGTAGTTTATGGGCAAGTTTCACCACAATAACTAAATATGGAATAATAAATATGGAAACATAATTTAAAGATATGAATGCATGAACTCAATAAAAAAGCCTAACTAAATAAAATGACTCTGCAGAAAAGTATAACCATAAAAAAGACATTGGCAGCTTGGCCCCTGGTAAGGACAGGTAAGTGTGCTGCACAGTTGTGCCGAGCCCAGAATCAGTCTAGGCAGCCCTGCTCTGCCACACACCCGTCACGGCATTCACTCTGAGCAGACACGCAGCAAAAGGAAGTATGTGCATTTCAGTACTGATGGCCTACATTGGTGTGAATGGTTGATGTCTCAGTGCTGCATAATTACCTAACCCACGATTTAAGACAAGACAAAACAAAAACAAAAAAAGTTTCACTACCAAACACATGAACTAGTTTCAGTGCTCTCCAGGCACATTGGGGTGGCCTCAGAATGTTTACCTTCCAGAACCCGTGTGTTTCTCAAAGCAAACAAGGGTTCGGCAGTATTTTGATGTAGGAGACATTCATATAGGAGAGGTAAAGCGGTCCAGGTACAAAACTCCCCATGGACGCAGACAGGTGTGTCTCAGGGGTGGATACGGACCGGCTGGGAGGAATTTAATCGCTTTTTTAAAACATTGAACATAATGGTGCGTAATGAATAACGGTCAAATCACTGCCCTGCCTATAAAACCCACATGCGTGTTAGCAGTGCGGTGTGTGAGTGAGTGTGAGAGAGAGAGTGCGTGTGTACGCGTGCTGCTGCCCTTACCCTGCAGCCCCATCACGCTGCTAATGACCACGATATGGCCGCTCCTCCTCTTCTTCATGTCAGGGTACACCTCCTTTATCACCCGCACCACGCCGAAAAAATTGGTTTCAAACACGCCCTTCATCTCCTCAATGCTCTGGCACTCGATAGGCCCGATCATGCCCACCCCAGCATTGTTGACTGAGCAGAGAGACGGGGGAAAAAGGAGGGAGGGGATGTTGACAGAGGAGAGGTGATGAAGAAGGAAAGAAAACAGTGTCCTGTGCACACAGAGACAGAAGTGCATGAAGACTTCAATAAGCTCAGTGGTCACAGGGGGCGGCCTGAGACCAGCGCTGGAGCCAGTCTCTTGGTCTACAGCCGCTGGGCTGCTTCCTGGATGGCGCCCAGTCTGTTGCCTTCCTTGTATCAGTCAGTTATACCCAGGATTCTGACACTGCCTCTAAAAGTTGAGTGTGATCTAAGCAGGAACCCATCTATTATGCTCAAATCTACACTGCTTTACATGTACTGCAAATATAATTAACACATGAGGTACAGCTGAGGAGAATGTGTTCTTTTACTTCATCTGTACCATCTGAACAGGAACAGGGGGAGGCTGTAATGTCAGTAAGAGACCAAACTGATGCAAGTATTGTTTCCAATCCTTGCTCTACTGCTCTGTAACAAACGACTCTGCAGTTAACTGTGGCTGTTGGTGCCCCACCTGCTGGCACACTGTGGTACCACTCAGAATATTCAAGATCTGAAGGGCAGCCAGGGCATATAAGCTTGCTGACAATTATTCAAGTCGTTAGTTGGCTAGCAATATAACACATTTTTTTGTTCAGATTTCACAGGCAGGTGTTTTAGGAGTTGGGCCTGTAGCAACACAAACCCACAGAGGACTGTGCTGCAGAGCTTTTTTTCCACCTGTGTAATTCATTTGTATTTTGTATGTGAAGATTGCACAACTTTTAATGCATTCAAATTGAACTGAGGACATACTGTTTCAATGATGAACAACCTTCTGAGCAGAAGAAAGAATCACAACAAGTGAACTAGGGAACAGTAGCGGACGGTGCAAAATCTGATGGCAGCGTGGGCGCCAAGTCTATCTGGCCTCTTCAGAGCAGTGCTGTTGGCTGCTGCCCTGTGTGCCGGCTCCCTCAGGTGTCATGCCATCTGACACAGTGGGGCAGAGGAAGTCAATAAGGATTCTCCAGAAATGTGTGTGTGCATGTGTGTGTGTTTGCTCGTTAGAGGGGATGTGTGTTGGCGAGCAGCTCACCCACAACATCAATGTGCCGGTCAGGGATGCTGTCTACGCAGGCGTGGATGGAGTCTTCGTTGCACACGTCCATCTGCTTGATCTCCAGCGTGTGGCCCAGCGCCTCGCCCACCACCTCCTGCAGCCGCCCACTCTTGTCCAGGTTTCGCATTGTGGCGATCACTGCACGCACACACAGGCAAAAACAAACACGCACAGGTATGGTGAACGCACACATGCACACAAACAATCGTACAGTCACACACAAGAGTACGTGTACACCAAAAAAAAAAAAAAACACAGACATACACAGCACGTGCATGGTCAATGCACAGACACATGGACACACAGCACATTCTTACAAACATGCACACACATATATGAACACAAGAAGATACCACATGCAAATAAATCAGTACATGCAGACATATACAGACCAAGAAAGAGAGAACGGGGTCTGAATTAGAGGGAGGGTTCAATTGAATGCTGGGTTAACATCGCACCTGACCACACTGGCGTCTTCTGGCTGCTATGGTTTATTTATTTATCTCCTGCCCATTCACTACTTCACAGATTAGTGTTTGCATCAAGACCAGCACGGCTATCATTTCACATGTTTTTCTCAACAGGATAAGACATTAACAAAATGTTGCTCTAGTGTGAAATATGTTCCACTTTTATTAGTGTTTTTTTTTTTTTTTATGTACATGACATTTTTCACACCTACATTTCTGCTTGTGAGATTCAGAGGGATAAACATGTATCTGCAGAAGCCTTTTCTGGCTGCTGTGAAGTGCTCTCTTTCTGAGAAGTACAGTCGCTCTTGTCGGTGTTAACAGTCAGGCAGGGCTATTGAGGAGGATTTGAGTAAATGCTGTTTTTAGCATGCTACTTTTTCAGAGATATAATCAAATCACACACACATATCAGGATAGTTTTTGGGGTTGGGTTCACCCGCTAATCTCCATCCGCCTCCCCGTAGCATCCAGTAAGTATATAAATGGCAATACGTTGCCCTCATTTCATAAGAAAAAAAAATGCTACTTTTGTGGTGAGCCCTTTAAAATGAGAATGCCCCCCTTCCTGCATGTGCACCACAGATTGCCTACACTTTTATCAGGTATTAAAAAACCTTCAAAAAACATTGTCCAATCTGTGACCAACTCTGGTGCATTTCCAGCCAATCACTGCACTCACTGTAACCCTCGGCAGAGACAGACAGGTATAACGGATACAACGAAGTTTAAGTTTATATTTTTAAAATGGAATTACTAATTTGATAAAGCCTGGGTGATTATTCCACGCAGTTAACTACATGATTATTGGGATCATTTGTTACACTGGAAAATTATGTTTTGATAGGAAAGACGCTGTGTTTGTAAGAAAATACCCATTTCATTATATATATATATATATATATATATATATATATATATATATATATATATATAGTGATCCCCCCAGTGTGAAACACTATTGCGTGGATGTTTGATCAAATCATTTTAAAACGATAAAGTCCAAAATGCTGTGAACTGCCACAGAGTAGGGTTGGCTTGCTTCACATCCACCTTGTCTGTCATTATAGCTGTGGGAATGATGTTGTCTTTGGTTGTGCTTATTATTGTGTATTTTATATTGCAGAAGAGAGTTTAGAGAGGAGGCAGAGAGAGGAAGACGTCACAAAAGAGGGAGAGAGGAATATGAGCTGAAGGAGGAAGAAACCTAAAGTAGGAAGTGCATTGCATACGTATAAGAGTAATAAACAGCTGTTGGACTAAATACTTTTTCAAACCAAACACCTCAAGATTAGATCCTGATCAAGGTGCTGTTAGCTTAAGCAAAACAGTTTTGCAAGGACACATTCCCACTGCCCAAGCCAATCTCCCTGCCACCCGTTCGCACTTTCAGAATCCTGGAGTCACCTGGGTGGACTTCACAACACGAGATCAAAATTACTTGTATTGCATCTCTCACACTCACACGTATCAACTGTCTCGAAAGTGAGTGTTTTTGAAAAACGTGTCTAAAGATGCAGATCGTGTTCCCTGTAGCGCTCTATAGATGCAGATGGATATCGTGTACCTTTGAAACGCTGCTGGCTGTCCTTGGCCAGATGGGCTGCCATGGCCAGTCCAATCCCGGAGGAGCAGCCGGTTATCAGAACCACCTTCTGTGTCATCGTCGCCAGCTTTGGACCGTCGGCTCCACGATACGCACCTCAGCACAGTCCCGTCTCACAAGAGAAATAGACTGCTCTGCTTCCCTCCACGCTTTAAGGGGTCCCAGGAGGATTAGCGGTGGCAGGAAGTGGATCGCTGGCTACTTAGCCAAGTGACGATGGACGCGTTCATGCTGTCCAGGTACAGCCCATGGGATAATGGGAGGGCAGCGATGGTGACAGATGCTCCTGACAGGCGAGCAGCAGGCCTGTAATCTGGCAGCGTGTGAGTCAGGATTGGAAACAACACCCCTGCCGCATTGCAAATCGGCTTGATTTCAACAAGCTGCAGAAACAACAGGGTCTAAACCCATTTGCAGCGATTAAGCGTGCCACTTCACATTATGACACGCATCCACCTGAATGCAATACAGGTGCTGTATTTAGGGCTCTGAAGGGGTCAGAAACTTTGCAGCTTCAAAACGACAGCAACAACAACAAAAAGATGTGTTAACAAGCAATATGAGCAGCATGAATCGCAACAGACGCAGAAGGTCAAGATGGCTGCCACATTTCCATTAAGACAGTTTGGTAACACTGGTCACGGAAAGTCACACACATGACATCATCGCATCAGCAGAATTGTTTTCCACAGTATTTAGGAGTGCTGTCCGTGTTTGGCCCCAAGAACGAGAGATACCGCAGCAAGCCGAGCTGTGGATAGGTCAGCTGCTAAACAGAACATTCACGTCTGGCCTGAGAAAGAAAAACAAGATGACAAACAGCGCCCGTGTCTGGGACACAAGGCAGGTTCAAATGTCAGCCTGAGGATGTGGTCTGAGTTCACCAGAGAGATCCGGCTCCACTGCACTGTTTCCAGCAATGACCCTTTGAAAACCCTCAACTTGGGCAGACAACAGTGGAACTGATGGTGCTGCTGCCACCAAGACCCCAATGCCCCGCCCACCCACCTGCCCACCACGCAAACAGCACCAGACAGACAGACATGTTTACAGATGTGCAGATCAACCTGACTGCAAAAAACTGTTGGGGTTAATAAAGAGACAATCTTACAAAGAGGCAAGCAGATTTTAAAAAACGAAGAAAAACAACCATGGCAGTTGCTTCCCAATATGGGGTTTCCCATCAACACTAAGGTGCAGCATTATTTTTCAAATATATTTACTTAATTTACATTTCATACCAAAATGATTCTGTGGTTGTATTACGGTAACTTAGGTTTGGGATGGAAAGTGACGATGAACTGGCTAAACCACAGTACGGAGATGCTGGTGTTTTTCTTTGGTTTCATTTCTTTACTCCTGCACTCTGTGCTACTCTATCTGAGAGAGGAGCCCTGTGTGGTAGGTGTGGCTGATATGATGCAGCTCAGTGCTGTGTTTTGGAGGACATGAATGTAGGTAGAACCCAGGATGGCTCGGGGGCCAGTCAGTCTGAGCACAAACGTGACTGATGGGGACCTTCGGTATCAGGCGACAGCCGGCTCATCTCCGAGTGGCAAGTGTAAGTGAGGCAGCCGTCAGCCTTATTGCTAAGGTTTACACAGATTGCACATTAAGAACTAGGTGGCACAGTGGTGTCTGTCACCCAATTTGGGTCACCCAAGAAAAAGACGACTCGGCCGTGTCAGGATGATGCCTCCTGCATGTGCCTGTGGAAGCATTGTGCTGCCCAGGTGTTGTGCTGCCTGGGTCACGCGCTTAAGCCGGCGCTGAGGTTAGGTGAGATCAGCTCAAGCACTGGTTGGCATTCGTCTATACGTTAAAAAATAATTATTTATCAGTGTGTCGCCTCACTGGGGGTGCTGGCTGAGACACAAGAACAGAATAAGACTAGACTAGAATAAAGACATGATCTTCTCATGAGGGACCCATGAACCCATGAACCCCCCCAACACACACACACCCAGAGGATGTAATATGGTACGATTTGGTACGGGTCAGGAAGGGGCCGTGGGTGCTGCTGTCCTGGGACAGAGTGCAACCATGCCCGCTGTGAGTCAAGTCCTCTGGCTTAAGAATAGGGCAGCCTAATCAGCTTTGTGGAAGTTTGTATATCTTAATTCTGCTCAGCTCATGAGATCTAAACATTATCTTCTTAAGCGAGCCAAGGAAAAGAAGCTAAACTAAACACAGCCAGCCAGCTTTGGCCGTGACAAGGGGGAGCCAGCGGTGCCAGGGACAGATTTATTCATGTATTCCATCCCGGTAGATTATAAAGTTTCCCAAAATGACAAGTGTGAAAAGTAGGAAGACTTCAGCCCCTTCACTGCTTGAGGGTCAAATGGACAGCGAAACTCCGCAGGTTTATGAGGATTAGCTCTTGTTACCCCCCACACAATTTTTTTTCCTTCCCTAACATCCCTCTGGTCAGACTGACAACCTTTCAGTGTGAAGAAGCATTGAAAACCATCTGGTCAATCCCATGCAGAAGCTCACTGGAGGATTTTTTAATGACATTTCTCAATATAGCTTTGAACCGGACATCGATTCTTCCTCATCAAAGTCAACTTCATCAATCTTTGGTTTTAATGAAGCGTATTTTACTTCCACTATCCTGACAGGCTGTGTGCAAGTTAAAGAAAGAGAATGTTATAAATCGGTCCGCTGTCTAACGTTCTGACACAAGTGGAAGGTGTGGGGGGGTTCAACTGCATCATATATTAAGTTATTTTTCTATTTCATGTAGAGATCGCGCAGGGCCGAGCAAGAGCTCTGCAGACAGGAGCGAGGGAGCCTCTCGGTGCCGAGTCAGAGCGGTCCTGCCCGCCGGGCACTGACAAGAGAGGAGGCTCGGGCGGAGTTTGGGTTGTTGCAAAGAGCGGGTGGTAGGGCTTGCGGTGAGTCGCTTTACCCTAATTACACCGTCTGTTCTCGTCAGAGTGCATAACTGCCGGAGAGCAGGAAGCAATCTGTGGGTTTGTTGCTCATTGTGCCAATCCGCTGTGCACAGTCTCACATCCCATTCATGCTCACCATGATAATATCCGTTACCCAAAAAAAATAGAAAATGAAAGAGAAAAAGAATGGGAGGGAGGGAGCATTTTTATGTCTATTTTTTCGTGATTGGAGACTACCTTTATATTTCTTTATGTGCATCTTTGTTTTATGCATTTTCTGTTTCCTTTTAGTTTTTTCAAATGCATAATCATTTTGTTGTTGTTGTTCTTTGCATTTATGGGACAGGTGATCATTCTGTTTTCTGAGGGATCCATGTTCAGCTACACCAATGGCACTACAAAACTAACCCATGGCTGAGTTCTGGTCAGTGCCCGGTGGGTTAGCCATTGGATAGTGTTTACTATGAGCTGGCCTCTGTTATCGAAGATGACCAGTCGTGTGGCCGCTGCGTCCCGGGCGCTGTGATGTATTGAATGTTATGAATGCATAATAATAATAATAATAATAATAATAATAATAATAATAAAGAATGCTCTCTAGTGGGGGCTTATACCACATGCAACAAAAAATCAACCCCATGATTTATAAATAAATAAATCATAATGAAATCCTCCTGTGAAGAAGCCAAGTACTGATGTGTTTCAGAAAAAGGAGGAAATTAATTTAAAAAATCGTCTGGTTTAACTTTTTTTCAATTTATCGAAACTCTTTGCTTCGCCTGCGATCGGGGCAGTGAGATTACTGCACAAGTGTCCCAGCAGGAAAAGCCCCAAATGGCTTCGAGATCAGCCGCCGCGGGTGGTTAACCCTGCAGAGACTGCTCACTTTTTAATCCCCACAGCTCGGCCAGCCAAGGGGCAACCACAGAGAGCGGGAGGGAGGGGGGGGTGGCATTGTAATTTGCGCAGCCAGAGCAGGGCATGAAAGAAACGTGAAAAGAGGGAAATCACCATTATCATCATTATTAATAATTTGGTAGATGCTCACTAGATGCTCATCTGATACCACATGCCAGAGGCCTCCGCTTCCCATCACTCACTCCCTCTCTCTCGCTCCCCTTCACTTGCTCCCCCTCTCTCCCTTGCCCTCGCTTATCCTTTCTCCCTCTCACTCCCTCTCTCGATCGCTTGCCCTCACTCCCCCTCTATCACTCCCCTCGTGCTCTTCCTCTCACTCCCTCTCTCTTGCCATTCTGGGAGGGATGTGGAGATGTGCGCAGGGGATAAACGTAAAGGCAAAAGACGGTCAAGTATTTTCTTCACAGGACAGCTGCATAAAAACAGCTCCATCCAAGGAAACAGCTGGAGAAAACAATAAACAGAGAGACACGTTGGAAAACAATGCAGCTCACGGTTTAGCTGTGAAGAATTTACCGTTACCTTTTCCTTCCTGGATCAGCGAGGCTTTGTTATCGGCTCTACAGTCAGGTTGGTGTGGGAGTCCACTCTGTGCAGTGTCCAGCCCCTCTTCCTCGGCTCCGGCTCTCCCCAGGCTCTGTGGCCCTCAGGAGGTGAGGGGTGGCCCCTCTCCCGGCCCGGAGAACTCCCTGCTTCGAAACGCCTTAGGTCAGTTACTAAAAATATTACAGATTACAAATATTACTGAGGAAGAATAATTAATAAATATGAGGCTTTCCTCTTTATTTACGTGACTATATCAAATCTGATGCGATTACTCTCAAGTAAGTGTGTTGCGTCTTTCATGTATAGTACAATCAGTGTGACAGCGCCTCCATCTTGTGGCCATGTGGGTGAACTGCATGGATGTCCATTATGAAAACCAATGACAGGATTTAAACCAGTCTGCAGGGCTTGTGTTAATGGTTATGCAGGGCAGGGCAATATTGCGGTGGGCATGAAAAGTCAGGTGCTGTCAATTACAAAAATGAGGTTTGGACACACAAACCTTCACCGTGGTATTGCAAACATTTAATGTTAAAAGCTAACCATCAAGAAATGCAGAGGGACATTTGGGAAATAAAACACTCGGGGTATTTATAGTCAAATACCACTGATTATTATGAGTCACGCTTGAGGTTTGTTATCGAGGCGACTAAGTCTGAGCCTCAGTGCTCAATTCCGACTCGAACCGCACCAGTCAAAAACAACAAACGAAACTCTTCCCTTCGGTGAAAACAAGCTCACGCCGGTTCCGGGACGCGCACACGCCAGTGACGCTCACAAGCCAAATCAAACACGCACGCCCGTCTCCGGCTGCCACCGCGCCGCCGCACAGCGCGGCTCCCCATTGGCCAGCCCGCCGGCACGCTCAGCCAATGGACGCGCAGCGCGGCTGCGTGCGCAACTGTCGCCATGACAACAGGCCAGCACAAAGGCGCGTGGAGAGATGAAAAAAGGCGGGAAAATGTGGTGCGACGGTCGCGTGAGAAGCTTATCATCTTTCCGAAACAATAATGTATGTATCATCATCATTTAGTGCTTCTACTACTACTAACAAACCATCATTGAACTTAACTAAATTAATTACTCCGTTCCGACAACCCCTGTACGGCTTTTACAGACAGAGACTCAGTTACTGTAAATCATGCGCAGTAGTTCGCTGGCCGTTTCTTTCTTACACATCATCTCAAATGACTGATTATTGACTGACTGTAAATATGAACCCCTAACCCTGGCAACATCATTATTAGGTTTTTATTATATCAATACTATTGTCAATAGTAATTCAGCCATGTCCAATCACATCATCCGCACTTGGCAAACGCAGTACAACTTACATACACACATGCATAATAATAATAATAATAATAATAATAATAATAATAATGCATGTGGGCCGCCACATGTAAAACAATGCACTCTTTTAGTGTCGTTATTGTTTACAGATTTAATTTAAATCCTAGATATGGATTTAGCATTTAGATTTAAACTCAGCTTTTAAGCTCGAGATTTAAGATTGGAAGTTAAATATTTATTTCAAAGTTAAATATTTAGCTTGCATAACCCAGAATTAAGATTTACACTCACCTAAAGGATTATTAGGAACACCTGTTCAATTTCTCATTAATGCAATTATCTAACCAACCAATCACATGGCAGTTGCTTCAATGCATTTAGGGGTGTGGTCCTGGTCAAGACAATCTCCTGAACTCCAAACTGAACGTCTGAATGGGAAAGAAAGGTGATTTAAGCAATTTTGAGCGTGGCATGGTTGTTGGTGCCAGACGGGCCGGTCTGAGTATTTCACAATCTGCTCAGTTACTGGGATTTTCACGCACAACCATTTCTAGGGTTTACAAAGAATGGTGTGAAAAGGGAAAAACATCCAGTATGCGGGAGTCCTGTGGGCGAAAATGCCTTGTTGATGCTAGAGGTCAGAGGAGAATGGGCCGACTGATTCAAGCTGATAGAAGAGCAACTTTGACTGAAATAACCACTCGTTACAACCGAGGTATGCAGCAAAGCATTTGTGTAGCCACAACACGTACAACCTTGAGGCGGATGGGCTACAACAGCAGAAGACCCCACCGGGTGCCACTCATCTCCACTACAAATAGGAAAAAGAGGCTACAATTTGCACAAGCTCACCAAAATTGGACAGTTGAAGACTGGAAAAATGTTGCCTGGTCTGATGAGTCTCGATTTCTGTTGAGACATTCAGATGGTAGAGTCAGAATTTGGCGTAAACAGAATGAGAACATGGATCCATCATGCCTTGTTACCACTGTGCAGGCTGGTGGTGGTGGTGTAATGGTGTGGGGGATGTTTTCTTGGCACACTTTAGGCCCCTTAGTGCCAATTGGGCATCGTTTAAATGCCACGGCCTACCTGAGCATTGTTTCTGACCATGTCCATCCCTTTATGACCACCATGTACCCATCCTCTGATGGCTACTTCCAGCAGGATAATGCACCATGTCACAAAGGTCGAATCATTTCAAATTGGTTTCTTGAACATGACAATGAGTTCACTGTACTAAACTGGGCCCCACAGTCACCAGATCTCAACCCAATAGAGCATCTTTGGGATGTGGTGGAACGGGAGCTTCGTGCCCTGGATGTGCATCCCACAAATCTCCATCAACTGCAAGATGCTATCCTATCAATATGGGCCAACATTTCTAAAGAATGCTTTCAGCACCTTGTTGAATCAATGCCACGTAGAATTAAGGCAGTTCTGAAGGCGAAAGGGGGTCAAACACAGTATTAGTATGGTGTTCCTAATAATCCTTTAGGTGAGTGTGTATATTTATTCAAACAACAAATGTGAGTTTATAAAAACGGAGAATTGACATTTATTTTTGATTTAAATTGAAATATTTATACATGTAGGTAAAAAAGCTTAATTATTGAATACATTGGAGGGGGGGGCGGTCAGATGGGCCGGATGATTGTTTAGTTAGATGGGCCGGTAGAAGTTTTACGTGTGTGTGAGTGTGTGTGTGTGAGTGTGTGTTTGTGTGTGTGTTTGTGTGTGTGTGTGTGTAGAGTGTGTAGAGTGTGTGTGTGTGTGTAGAGTGTGTGTGTGTTTGTGTGTGTGTGTGTAGAGTGTGTGTGTGTGTGTAGAGTGTGTAGAGTGTGTGTGTGTGTGTGTGTGTGTGTGTGTGTGTGTGTGTAGAGTGTGTGTGTGTTTGTGTGTGTGTAGAGTGTGTGTGTGTGTGTAGAGTGTGTGTGTAGTGTGTGTGTGTGTGTGTAGAGTGTGTGTGTGTGTGTGAGTGTGTGTGTGTGTTTGCGTGACTGTGTGTGTGTAGAGTGTGTGTGTGTTTGTGTGTGGAGTGTGTGTGTGTGTGTAGAGTGTGTGTGTGTGTGTGTGAGTGTGTGTGTGTGTAGAGTGTTTGTGTGTGTGTGTGTGTGTGTTTGTGTGTGTGTGTGTAGAGTGTGTGTGTAGAGTGTGTGTGTAGTGTGTGTGTGTGTGTAGAGTGTGTGTGTGTGTGTGTGTGAGTGTGTGTGTGTGTTTGCGTGACTGTGTGTGTGTAGAGTGTGTGTGTGTTTGTGTGTGTAGAGTGTGTGTGTGTGTAGACTGTGTGTGTGTGTGTGTGAGTGAGTGTGTGTGTGAGTGTGTAGAGTGAGTGTGTGTGTGTAGAGTGAGTGTGTGTGTGTGTGTGTGTGTTTGTGTGTGTAGAGTGTGTGTGTGTGTAGAGTGTGTGTGTGTGTGAGTGTGTAGAGTGAGTGTGTGTGTGTAGAGTGAGTGTGTGTGTGTAGATGTGTGTGTGGTGTGTGTGTGATGTGTGTGTGTGTGTGTGTGTGTGAGTGTGTAGAGTGAGTGTGTGTGTGTAGTGTGTGTGTGTGTGTGTAGTGTGTGTGTGTGTGTGTGTGTGTGGTGTGTGTGTGTGTGGTGTGAGAGTGAGTGTGTGTGTGTGTGTGTGTGTGTGTGTGTGTGTGTGTGTGTGTGAGTGTGAGTGTGTGTGAGTGTGTGTGTGTGTGTGTGTGTGTGTGTGTGTGTGTGTGTGTGTGTGTGTGTGTGTGTGTGTGTGTGTGTGTGTGTGTGTGTGTGTGTGTGAGTGTGTATTGCACAATGTCTCTGTGGTAGAGCATTTGGGTTACTGCTCGGCTGGCGGGGCTGAGGGGACAGCTCTCATTCAAAGTCAAACACACAAGGCCCGCTTTCCCTGGGTGTCATTTTAATAGATGGGTTGGAAAAAACGAAAAGGTGGTGCCGGAAAAGTGAGACACAAAAAGCTGTTGAGGCAGATGCTGCTAAATGTGCCAGATGAACAGACACAATTTCAAACAGTTCTGGTTCTGTTGCTACAGCACAGCACAGTCGTGTGTGAAGCACGGGAGAGACGCACTTACACACATTCCTATCCACACAGGGGCACACGGATTGGATGAAGTTGATTTGTGACGACTACAACTTGCTAAGACTGAAATTACTTTATTTACACGTATAATACGCTGATACATATCTATTCTACTGCTGATAGTTCATATTTATGTAGGTGAAGTTAGTTTTATATTCAAACATTCAGACATTCAACAGACATTCGCCAATAGCCATTTAAAGCAGTACGAAAATCAATAACTAATTCAGTGGTTGTAACAGACATGTCAAATTAGATGTGATTTATTCTAAAATTGTCTGGCATACTTTTACAACCTTTGTTTTGAATTACAACTCTACCTTTATTTAATATAAATAAATAATGTCCATAATATTGCATTTAAGGTTGTAAAAAAATCAATAACTAATTCAGTGAAACCTATTCCAGGCATGACAGTTTTCACATGTCATGCAGTTACTCAAACATTCTTGGAGCAAGACAAGTTTTATAAATTTTTGCACCATTATAACCTTGTTTGTTGGCCTTTTTATGAAATGTGAAAACTGAGAGGTGATACCTCAGACCGTATAGGCAGGCCCTGCTCCTAGGAATTGTTGCCCTGTCATTCCTAAAATACTGTAATTTCTACAGAGAGTCATACTGAATGACACATCCACAATGATGTCACACCTGATTTGCAACCTACACATTTCTCTCACACCTGTCATTCAATGGTCATGTTGTTATAATTGTTTCATGACACACGTTATAATCTCAAAAAGAACGTACTGAATGTTCTGTCATTTGTGTTTGTAATTCATTTTGCAGATACAGTGTTCTAGCTGCCAGCGATGGCACCACACCTCGTGTCTGGGAATGAGGCTTCAAATGAGGCTAAAAGTATAATTTTGATTCAAAACAAAGGTTGTAAAAGTATGCCAGACAATTTTAGAATAAATCACATCTAGTTTGACGTTTCTGTTACAACCACTGGATTAGTTATTGATTTTCGTACTGCTTTAAATGGCTTTTGGCGAATGTCTGTTGAATGTCTGAATGTTTGAATATAAAACTAACTTCACCTCCGTTAATATTTTGTCGATATTGTATAAAATAGTCTAGCAGCAGTGCGCTAATTTGGCAAGGGGGGATTTGGGGGAGAGCACAGGCACGTGATCTGCATTGTCTGTCAGCAGTGAAATCTCCCACAATGGGTAACGCTCTACCATATTCATACACAACTGAAAAATAAATACTTAGGGCCTGATGCAGATGTTGTCATTGACAGAGAGGCAGACAAGAATGAACTTCTGCGATGCCTGCTGACATAGGACTTAGTGACAGCAGAGGAGGACAAGAAGAAACAGACTGACTGACAAACAGGCAGACAGACAGAGTGACAGAGGGAGCAGAGCTGATGCAGGACAGGCAGAACAACAGGGAGGCAACAAAGGCACACCTAGTGGTGAGTTGTATCTGCAGTTGTTGTATTTGTAATATTTGTCTTAAACACGTTGTAAACTAATGTTGGACAACTATGTATCTGCGGTCAGATCAAAAGTTGAGAAACTCCCAGGGTTATTACATTAACCTGTGTGTGTAATTAGTGGGGTAGGAGGAGGCGGGTCATTCGTGGTTTGTTTATGGGGAGCTGGTCTCGATAAAACGCCCCTGCATACATACATACATACATACATACATACATACACATACCATAAAGTGACAGCTGTAAATGACACCATTAAACAGACACGCTTTTCATTTGATTTTTATTCAAGAATAAAAAAACAACTACAATGGATATACATTTAAACATCGTAATAAATATAAATAAACTGTTTTATATTACTGGACATGTTGCCATTATTTCTTACTTTATCAAATATTTCATATATTTCTTACATATTTCATATGTCCAACTGCCCCCGCAGTCCATCTCAGCACCACCTTCCCCTGCCCCACCATCTGAACACATATTACTGTTTGGGGTGAGGAGAGTGAGAGGGGGGGTTAAATTAAAGATGGTCCATGTTTAGCTTCCATTAAAACTCCTCAGAATCACCAAAGATGCTGGGAATTACATTTATTTTTCTTGGGTTGGGTTGGGGGGGGCGAGGGTTAAGGCCATTATGGGAATTATATATTTTTTCTATCTACTGTTGGATGTTAATGAGTGCAAGGAAGACGTCATAGACCGCTGTTACTCGTTTATTCATTGTGCTTCTCTGTGCAGCTGAGTCTCAGGCAGGCGGCTCCGCACTGCAGAAACACAAAACTACAGAGTCGCAGACAGGACAAAACCAGGAGACAGACGTGCACTGTTTTACACGGCTCCTCTGCAGCCTGTCTCGGTCAAACAGACACATATAACACACAACTTGTGTTGTTTTTGTGCACATCAGAGGTTCCAAAAAAAGATTTTAAAAAATGCACAAAGGAACATCAATATGTATATAAAAGAGCAAGTGCAAATACCGATTGTCTCAAATAGTCAAGAAACCTCACTATGGGTCTTCTCATTTTGAGGAGCTGGGATTTAAAAATAAATAAATAAATAAATAACTGCCCCACCCCAGCCCATGCCTCCCTAATTGCACTTCTTTACACTTAAAAAAATTAAATTAAAAATAACAATTCTGGTTTGGGACTGGATATAAAAACCAAACAAACACATAATGTATTGCTCCTTTATTACACTGCCCTGCTGTGCGTGTTCTCGTATTTTATGCTTCTGCCGCCAATCCGCCAGAAAATCAGATGAAGAAAGAAACAGCAAAAGCGCTGACAGCCGGCTGACACCTGGTGGCGCCAGTGGCTCGCTTATTATCTGTCCCACCACTACAGTACTGAACTCATAATGGCCACTAGAGGGACCCGTTTACCACAGGCAGTGCGACCTGCCTCTCGCTGATCAGAGCCAAGGATTTGCTGTGTTGCATTACAACTTCAGCTGTTTTAGGCAGTTTATAATAATAATAATAATAATAATAATAATACTAATTATAATAATAATAATTATTATTATTATTAATTTGACTTGTTATCTTCAATATATACTTTGAGACAGACAGAGAGTGTATATACATATCACATTACACTTATTATTTGAATACACTTTACATGAAAAATATATAAAATAACAATAATGGTAAAAATCCCTTTGTATATTAAACCTACGAAAATAAGTTACTCCACTATAACTGGACTGCAGTCCCCCCCCCACCTCTCTCAACTGCAGGCTGCACATATTGTCTTTTCTCTTTTTTTTCTTCACTTTGGTTCCCTGACAAATAACTTATCTGTACATCAATTCTGTGAGGCCCCTGACAGACGAGCCCTGATGTTTGTTGGTAGTACCTGCTAGCAACTACAGCCAATAACCCGTCTCAGACCCTGTACCGGCTGGTGTTTCATGAAGGGAAAATACAATAAAAAAAATAAGAAAGTGAATGAAATACACCAGCTGTCTGCGAGAGTCGCGGTCCCCCTCTGGACCACGACAACGACACACTCCCACATCACGATAAGAACAATGCACAACCTTTGTGACAGGATGAGGTACGAACGCTAGATATGACCGACCCCCCACCCCACCCACACACACCCACTCCTTTCACCCACCCATCCCACCCACGAATAACGTGGTGGGTTAGTCCAAGAGTCCTTCAGCCTGTCCCCATGCGGACACCTGGTCTCCTGCTTCAGTGTCCAGGCTCGGTCCAGTCCAAGCATGTCCATCTCAGTGCTGAGGCTGGAGGCGGCAGAGCTGGGGGGGGGGGTCATCAGGCAGGTGGAAGGTGTTTGGTGACTGATGTGAGCCCAGGGTTGGCCCCTGGAGCAGATTCACGTACCTGCCTGTGAATGGGGTCACAGGGTCAACAAACATTACAGGGTCACCAGGTCACAGGGTCACCCAACAGCCCCTGCCGCCCCCCCTTCCCTAGAAAAACAGAACTTGCCCACAGCAAAATAAAAATAAATTATTGTTAGTGATGATAATAATAACTGTGTTAAAAACCATCAGCGTCATCATAAAAAAAAGAAAGAACAGTGAACCAGAACCTGCAGTCCGTGTGTCTGTCTGTCTGTCTGTCTGTCCCTGCTTGTCCCACAGTAAATGCAGAGTTCCCGCTCAGAATCCTTGAATTATATATCTGTACCAAACTTAAAAACTAATAAAAAACAGAACAGAATCAGGACCAGGGCGTGTGTGCGGTGTTTGAGTGAGTGACCCAGGTGGGGGCGGGGGGCTCAGTTGGTGTAAAAGCCGTAGTACCCGGCGTCGCTGCCGCTGTCCTTCTCGCAGGTGTCTGCGCTCCGGTTGGGCGGCGAGCTCTCCGTACTGGAGGCGTAGGGCGACACCCTCCTTTTCTTGCTCTCGGCACTTCCCTCGTACAGCCCCGAGTCGGCCGAGTCCACCGACTTCACCGACGGCGGCTCCAGCCAGGAGTCCTCCCCGGGGCCCGGCTCCTTAGGCTTGTCCTGCAGCGGAGGTGGGGGCAGAGGGGGCAGGGGCGGGTTCTGCTGCAGCTCCGGGACTATGGAGTGGTGCAGCCGGGGGTCAGAGGTCATGGGGCGGAACCAGCTCAGGCTGGGACTGCTTTTAGGGTGCGGGTGGGGGTGGGGGGCGTTGAGGTACGGTGCGGAGGGGCGGCTGGGCCCCCAGCCCCCCGCAGCGGCGGCTGTGGACACGGCCCCAGGGCCGAAGGGGTGGTCCGGGTAGTAGCCCAGCGGGTGGTGGGCGGCCGTCTGGATGGGGAACGGCTTGTAGGACATGAAGCCGTTGCCAGAGAAGTCGGAGTCATAGGAGTTGAATTCCAGGCGGTTTGCACTCGCCCCCTGCTGGCCGGGCAGGTACCAGCGGCCGTGCGGGCTGCTGCCGGGCTCCTTGGGCTGCCCCGGGTGTGCAGCCAGCCCCTGGTGGGTCTGGTGACCGGCATGCCCCATGCCCGCGCGCTCGCGCCCGAAGAAGCGGCCCTGGGGAAGCGTGCCCATGTACTGCTCTGGCAGGTAGGGCTGGTAGCAGTTCCCTGATAGCAACTGCGGCCCGTCGATGGGCGAGGGGGTGAGCCGGTCTGTCTCCTGGGGGGCATAGATCCTGCAGAGAACCGCCACACAGCAGGGGTTAGGAGTGCGCTGTACCCAAATATTATTCTTATTCTTCATATTATTATTTAACACTAGACCAGACCACAAAATTACCCTAATTTGAATGCAGAATGTAGATAAATGACTCAGTATCCTGCTCTCTGCACAACCTAAATGTCATTAACTCTCAGTTTGCGCACATTTTCCAGTTTTGGAGTATCACTTTTTTTATCATATTTTTTTCTTCCACATTCAAATCTTCAGCTAATACAGATATAGCAATTAATTAACACCCGTTCAGATGCTTTATGCTGTGTGGTGATGCTTACTGCAAGGCAGAAAGAAGAGACACTGCACAGTAACCCATTGTGTTGCATCAGTAGCTCAGCTGCCCTGGGCAACACCAAAATGCCAAGCTAGGCCCCTACAAACCAATACCCCATTCAGTTATGTGATAGAAATGCAACCCCACCCATAACAAAAGCCTAAGTTAGTGTGGACTCTAACCCTAACCCACACCAAAATCAAACCCTAATTTGATCACTAAATATATATAATGAGAGTGTGTATGTGTTTAAGTACATTTTCTTTTTTAACTTACGTGTCAAAGTTATCACGGAATCCTTTCGCGAAGGGGTTGTGGTCTATTTTCAGTTGAGTGATCTGTTACCATGGAAGGAGACAGAGAGAGAGAGACAGGGAGAGATCAGTGGCATTTCCAGTGACTCAATCCCTCAGTCATGCCGAGCCCTTCCTCCCTTCCAGAGGGAGCCCCCTGTACCCTGGATTACTCTTTTGCCGCTGTGGGGTTTGTCTTTCCCATGGGAGCTCTTACATTCCAGATCAAGTGAGGGCTGTGGAAACACGGGGCAACCCCCTCTACAGGTCTGACGCCGGTGTGTGCAGTTCACACTTGCAACACCACCAAGGCGTCCTTCCTTCCTCCATTTCAGCACTGTTTCTTGTTTGCTGATACCTGATTCTAAGATGCTACTTCCTGTCTTTATTTCCTCCAGGCCTTTTTTAAGTGGAAACATTCCATATCTACCAGACTACGAAGCTCCTCCTCTGCTCAGCCCTGTGCGCTCAATGCCACCCTCACTGCCGGGGGTCTGATTTGGAGAAAAAAAACTAAAACCTTTGGCAGATTTACAGAGTGTTACGCCAGGCAGCTTCTTCCTACGTTAGATTTGCGCTCACAAAACACACCACACGTTTGCCCTCTAGCAGCCAGCCTGCAGCCCGTGTCCAGGCTCTGGAGGGACACACAGTCTCCCAGGGGCCCCTCTCACCATGTCCCCAAGAGCTTGAAAACCCGCTCCCTCGGGCACTGAACTCTCCAACGAATGAGCAACACACTGTGTTGGAATTCATCCCTCCTGCCCCTCACAGCGCTGGGGCCATCCCTCAGCCTGATTCTGCATTTATTCTTTATTCTCTTGGGACACAGCTGCTCCGACCCTGTGTGGCACAGAGCCACCGGCAACAACAGGCTGCGAATAAAAACCCCCGGATCTATGAGAGAGAGGACACTGCCCGAGGGCTTTGTACTCCTTTAAACAGGCAGGGTCTGCCTGAGTGACAACACGCTGTGGCCTATAGGTGGCTTTGTTAGACAATGCATTCATAAGTTTCCATTGTAATGACAAACTGGGCTGGCACGGGGTGGGTATGGGGCTGGCACAGGGCTGGTATACAGTGGGTACGGAACGGTTACGGGGCAGGTATGGGGTGGGTACAGGGCAGGTATGTGGCTGGTACTCACGTCTGCATTCTGGTACGCGGTGACAGCGATGAACTGCGTCTCAGGGAACACGAAGCTCTGGGCCTTGGCGGTCAGGTAGGGATCCTCACTGCCATCCTCCTTCACCTCCACAATGTGCAGCCGGGGCTGGTACTTGTGCAGAGACTGCAGCACGATCATCTGTGCACAGAAACAGCGCATCAGGGTTCTGCTGCCCACTCCCTAACTCACTCGCTCGGTCGCTCACTTCTCACTCTCTCTCTCTCTCTCTCTCTCTCTCGCTCAGTGTGCAGTACCTGTGCCACGTTGTTGGAGCTGCCCTTGTTGTTGGTGAGTTTCAGTTTCCCAAAGGAGACCTCTTGCCTCATCCAGTGAGCGCCGGAGTTGGGCGAGTCTGGGTGCATGTACATCCTGTTGCCTGTCGGAGAGGTAGAGAGTGAGAGAGCGAGGAAGGAAGGAAGGGAGGACAGCACAAGGGGGAGGGGAAGAACGAGGAAGAGAGAAAGAGAAAACAGGGGGAATGGGGAGATATTTGTGTCAGACTCCTTTTTCTCGTCCCTGTGCCCCCATCCCCATTTCCATCTCTATCCCCGTTTCGGTCCCCGTCCTGGACCTTACCTGGCATGTTGCCCTCTGCCTTGCCACACTGGACCCACTTGCCGCCCTGGTATCTCCAGTGATGGTGGTCAGCCAGGATGACGTCGACGTACACGTTGTAGTGGGCAGTGGGCTCCAGCCCAGTGATGTTGAAGCTCAGGAAGGGAAACATCCTCCTACAGAGAGAGAGTCCAAATGGAATTCAATCCTTGTCTGTCGAAGGTTTTGGGATAGTTTTTTCAGGTTTGGTATTGGTAAGATTGTAGCTAAAGGGAGGGAGGGAGGGAGGAGGAGGAGAAGAAGAAAGAAAGAAGAAAAGAGAAGAGAGGGGGAGCAGTTTCTCCTCCTCAGGCTCCTCAATGCATGGAGCTGTGTGTTTTAAAACCATCGTGGCATGGAGAGGGGTTAGGAGGCTGTGTGGGCCGAAGAGACTTTAATCATTAATGAGGGCAATTAATAAAAGATGTCAATAGGAAGGGGGGTGTGGGCTGCGTACGATCACCAGTCCCCCATGGACCGCCTGCGAACACAGGAGGTGACAGAGGGGTCAGTAACTCCCCAGGCGTTGGCGGTGGGGGGAGGGAGGGTGTGTGTGTGGGCCCTCATCAGGAAAAAGACAATATACATTTTCAGGAAAATAGAGATGCTCAGCAGCACAGGTTCCTCTCAGGGCTGCCACGTTTTTTTCTGCATTTTAATATTGTTTCTCTCCCTTGGCGTGCTTCAAAGGCTGCCATGATGGATACCTGCAGTCACAAGCCAGCTGCCAGGCTCTGCCATGCTGTCCGGGGTTCTCCCTATGAATTGAACAGCCCCACTTTACAGCCTCCTGCCGCCCTCGAGCCCCAATACGTGAGACAAACAAGCCCAGCTGCTGCAGGCTGGGCAGCACTACTGACACTCCAGAAATAGCCGAGTTACGGTCTGCTCGGGTGAGACTCAAACACCTGGGCAGCTGCAGAACACATCTACAGGATCGAATGTCCCAGCCATTAAATATAGCCGCCCCGCTCGCCGAGTCTGCAGCACTGGGGCAGTTCTGGGCAACAACACCCTGAAACTCAGGGAAAGGAAGAACAAAGAGAGAAGTCCCTAACTGAGTTTCGGCCTTTTCCTGCCACTGGTCTCTGAAAGTGGGGAATCAGAGGAACAGGAGACAACATTTAAATGCACACTGCTGGCAAGTCAAATCAACTAACCATGTTCCTCCTAAAAGAACAAACAAAAAACAAACCAACAACAAACGTCAACGTCAGTGTACTTCTATTACTACTTCTCGTTCTCACTCTTCTGCAGCGCGACACATCCTGACCGGTGTCACACTGGTCCTCTCAACGCACCCTAAGGGCAACTGACCCGCCCCTCTTTCAGCCCAGTCTGGTCTAGTCTAGCGTAGTCTTCCCCAGCCCAGCCCAGCCCAGTCACAAAGCCCTTAGATATTGAATAAGTGAAGCACTTAATACAGCAGCATTTCCCTTAGTCAAGCAAAAGTAGTGACTTCAAGGCACTGTGCACAACCGAACTGCACTCCAGCGCCACCGCAGGGGCAACTGAACACGGGTCACTGAAGAGGTCAGTGCAGATCAGCGGGCAGGAGGTGTCAGTGCGCTGTCTGTTGCAGACGCTCAGTCACCCGCTGCAGTAACACCGCTGGAGATGATATCAGCAGTAGGATGATACCTGCCCTGCCCTGCACCTGAGGAAAGTGCCACGGTCTATTCTGTACAAGTGTCATGAGGATAACAATTAAAAAAGACACGGGTGGAAGCATACATATAGCAATATATATACGTAAATACAGAAATAAATAAATATATATATATATATATATATATATATATATAGCGCTTTACCACAGAGTATTTAAAAGGCACAAAGTGAGTATCGTTTCCATTTCAGAGAGGAAATGCTCTCAGCTGTACTGGCTGAGATGATGGAAACCTGAGCTGTTTCATCCATGACGATTTTTTTCTTGTATTGTTATTGTTGTTGTTGATGAGAAAAAAATCTACAATACAAATCTACAAGCTGCAGGATCACAAGCTGTACCAATGTGGGCAATGGCAGTGGTGTAGGACTATTTCAGTGCTTGAAAAAAAACTCCAGCCCCTGGTGCTGAATTATTCATATAGAGAAGAGGCCATGAGGGCGAATAAAGACCTGAAAGGGCCTGGCTCCACAGCCTGGGCCAGCCTCACAGAGACACTCAGCCCCACTCAGACTGAGGTGAGCCACCCAACCCCAGCCCTGACTCACTGCGTCAGCCCAGCGCTGCACAGAAGCAGTGGGTGGTGATTTCATGTCTCCTTTTTTCTTAATCAGTTTTTTTCTTCTCTCTCTCTTAGCTGACAAACTGAAATCGTGTTTTCTTCTAAATCAGTCCGTTTATATGAATTCAGAGATAAGGAGAGCGAATCAGGCAGCACCACAATAAGCGGCAGTAAACCTATCCACACGTCTGTATCAATATGCACACATACAACACACTGTTTCCATCAAGTTCACCAGCAGCCCTGACAGCGCACTCCTGATCAGCGCACAGATTACTCTCGTAGGAAACCCATTTAATATGTGCTTCTTAGAAAACATCCTGTCAACACACACTCATGCCATGACAAAACCTGTTACAAGTACATTGTTTAATTTACCACCAAAAGACCGGACAGAACCGAGGACCATCCGGGTCTGGCTCCTGCTCGCCTGGGCAGCACGGGTCCCTTTCGCTTCTGCTTTCTGGGCCGCTGTGAGCGAGTGCAGCAGACTGACAGACTGCACGGTTGGCATCTCAAAAAGCACTTACTGGAAACTGAGGTGGATTAGCGTTTGCTAACGAAAATATTAGGTTCCTTTTACTGGGTGATTATTCAGATTTCCAGTATGAAACGATGTCCCGAGTAAACTACGAGGTGTGCATCTCTCCTTGATGTAATGGATGTTTTGATTCAAATAAAAATGTAAAAGTATTTTCATAGTAAACGCATGTAAAGTGGGGAAAGTCAGTTGATTAAATACATGAAAGAAAGTAAGAAAGAAAGAAAAAACAGATTAACTTTTTTTTTTTTGTGATGCCAAAAACAGACCATTATTACAGTGTTATAAGCATCTCTTCTCGAGGAATGCTCCCAGTCAGTCGTGGGGCCGCTCAGCCTTCACTCGCCGATATAACTGAGAAAAGAAACCAGTCTTGAACTTTCTTCAAATGAAACTGGCCTGACAGAAGCCTACACAATCCTAACCAGAGCGAAAAGACGACAACCAAAAATGAAACAAAATAGAGGTTGTGTCATTTTCCTGGGTTGAGTGAACCCTGATATTGCCTGAATTATTAAAACACAGCCTCTTTATAAGAAATCACAACTTGGGGGTAGAAAACCAAAGAAAGTACCAGCGAGGGTGTGCATTTGCATGTGGCTAGTCTGAGTCGGAGCGCGACGCACAGCTATACCGTGCAGGCCCACGTCTTGAGACAGGCAGAGCGGTGCGTGTGTGTGTGTGTGTGGGGGGGTTTCTGGCGGGGTGCCCCTCTGGCTGCGGTGCACTGGGACTGGCAACAACCATGAAGGGTGAGCTGGACAGGGGAGGAGTGAATTGACTTTGGTGTCTAAGTCAATTTGGCCAAGTTATCTACATTTAGAAGATCTGCTCTGTGACGGCAAAACAACTGAAAAAACTACCAACAACACTGGTCTCATCACAGTGAAATCTAAATACATTAAACAGGTGAGAAGTGCATCAATCCTACAGAACCTGTCTGTGTCCCCCTCCTGGTTTAAACCCTGAGATAAATATTGTCAAATATTCAGATACAGAGAAGCTTGTTTAGTTCCATTGAAGTATTTAACCATTTCAAGGAAGTGGAGAAATTAGTCTGAGCACAATGCAGAAAAAAAAAACTATATATATATATAAAATGCACCAGGCAGAGGTTTCCACATGAGCGTGCCCATTAAATCACAGCTCACAGCAGAGCTTCGCTTTTAGTTTATGTCAAAATTCAGCAGCATCTTCGTGGCTGCTCTCAGAAGACACCCATCTATCTGTGACCAGGCTGAGCCACCCGCGTGCTGCGCTGCTTTTCACTGGGGAATCGGGCTTTACACCGTGGCGCCTAGGGCGGCACAGAAACACTGCACAAAACTCGGGCTCTCCTCTGGGCCAGTGCAGTTCTGCTCCTCTCTCACCCATGGGCAACTGTAACGAAACCTCAAAGGTTTACGTCTCCCCTTAGAGGTGCTGGAATGCCCCAGTGAGCTGGCTGGCAATTGCCCCTGCGCTGATGACAGCTTGCCACAGCAACTCTGTGAATGTGGCAAACTTCTTATGGTTTTCCCATAATTACAGCAGGTGCATACTGTGCTTTGCCTTGGTTTTCCATTGCTTGTATCATGGTCTGCCTTGCTTATCCTCTACATGAGTGGCCATGGTGCATCAGCTGTGCTTCCTAAGCTGTACTGTGGCAACCCCAGGAGGTGCTGCTCTCAGCTCCCACCAGCGCTGAGGGATAGGGGCTCTCTGTCCTGAACAGCAGAGGAGCAGACAGGCGAAGACAGGACACCTGCAGTCCCCACAGACACATGCACAGACAGACACACATGCATGCACACACAAGACATACTCGCACACACGCACACACAGCACACAAGCTCGCACTGAGAAACACAGACACACATGCACACACAATTGCATGCATGCACACACTGACACACATGCACACATAATTGCACACATGCACAGACACACATGCGCACACACTCACTTGTATGCACAGACACACATGTGCACACGCACGCTTGCACAATTAAACAAACATTCATGCACACACAGATACACATTTACAAACTCACAATCACTCACACTGATATACATTCAAGCACACATAGGCATGCGCAAACACAGACACTCACCCACCCACACACTCACACCCCAGCAGCACAACAGGAAGTCTTAAGGCAAGAAAATAAAAAAATAGAAATCGAATAAAAGGCACCAGAAATAGACTTTGCTCTTTCCGTGTCAGCTGGTTAATTTTTTAGAGACAGAATTAAAAGAAAGAAAAAAGCATTGAAATTTCATCAGCTTTGAGCAGACTCAGACAGCTTGTGGAAACTTTAATTATTCAAAATGAAAAAGGGGAGAGACAGGGCTACACTAACATATCATCTGAGGGACATTAATTTATTAATCACTACCATTTAAATACTGTTGTGATTTTTGGGAAAGTCCCACATGCCGCATGTTTCATTTCGGCCCAGGACAGAATGCAGCTTGACGGTTTCAGTGAATAAAACATAGGGCCACCTTGTCTTTATTTGCCTTGAAACTGAATTGCCAGAGTCAACTTCAAGACCTCCTCCTCTGGGTACAAAAAGAGAGTCACTCATCTGGAACGGCTGCAGACACAGTGTGAGCATCACTGGGTTTATAACTGCACTGAAATTACCTCCATCTGTAAATTGCTTCCTAAAAAGTAAACTAAACAAATTAATCACACAAACAGACCAGTACATTTTTTTTTTCAAAGCAGCAGTTTCTATTCTGAGAATTTACTCAGGCAGAACTGAAAATTGGCTCCTTTTAGCTTTAGTTTATCTCAGTTTGTTGACTCCAAAGGTAACCCTAAAATATATACATACAAAATATATGTGTATTTATATATATAACTAAATTGAATCACCTTCAGTTTTTACAGCACTCAATAAAATGCCATAATAAATAGAAATTTAAAAATCTAATTTAATTTGCATACGGAAATTATTAGTAAGTAGTTCTTGTACATTTATGAATTGCCAGTTATATGCCCTGAACTATAGTCCTAATATTTTTTTGTCATTTTTCTTTAAATTACTTGCAGCAGATGCATATATGGCAAATACATAAATAGATCATAAATAGATCTGTCCAGATATGTGTACTTACTGAACCGCAGACACTATTCTCATTCACAGGAAAATGAAATACATCTCCAGCCACTTGGTACACTTCCTGTGCTACTCTAAAATTATGCGAGCACCCCAGCCCCCCTCCGGTGCTCAGCCAGGCACCACTGCCCCGGGGGCACACAGCTCAGTGGCACTGCCCGCCCCTGTACTTCACTTGCCACTGAGCCGCCTCACAGTGTGGGGCTGTATGTGCTGGACATGAAGGGAAAACCCCTTTTCCTCAGGGTCTCAGGATCCCAGTGGACTGTTTTGAAGTGTGCACTTTACTCTGTTTGTTAATTAACCAATAACTAAGCACAGGGTCGAGCACAATGGCAGGGGCAGATCCTTAGGGGTAAAGGTGCCGTGACTGTGTTAAAGAACACTTGTCATCATTAATTCTCAGTGACAGAACAGCTCGTTCAACCCCCCCGCTGTGTCTGGCTGTGTGGGGCAGAGTATTAAAAGTAACAAATGGTACCACATAGATTAACATCACTGTTTCAGAGTCGAAGTGAAAGGCGTAACCAGGCTGCCGACTGATTTTGGGTGAATTCCTCTCCTTTTAGAGGAAAACTTGAAAACAGACAGTGAGTTACAGGGCTGCCACACCGCTGCACACAGGCAAGGCGCGCTTCAAAGCGCAGAGCAGAGCAAAGTGAAACCTCACAGGGAGCTCGGCCTGCCTTCCTCTAAATATACTAGAAGAGAGAGAGAGAGAGGGAGAGAGAAGAAAAAAACAACAAAGACACAAAGCAACCTGCACTTCAAAAGAGTCTCATTGCTCTGTAGGGCTATCAGAAATTTAATGGCACTTGTTCATATACAGCTCTGGAAAAAATTAAGAGACCACTTAACATTGAATTCTGAACTTGGAGTGGTCTCTTAATTTTTCCCAGAACTGTATATTTCTTTCCTCCCCTCTCTCTCTCTCTCTCTCTCTCTCTCTCTCTCTCTGCTGGTGTGTGAGTGCAGATGCTGGTTTGCTGATGAGGTTCAGCACAGGACTTCCTCATGCTTCGAAGGACGCCTCTGGCTGAAAACAGGCGAGGTGGGGGCCTCTGGGTTTTTTGACACATGTAATGCAAAGTGTTAACCCTTCCTCCCATGTAATGAGAGCACAGTGCTGAGAGCCGGGACCAGTGCTGGGGCCCATGCTGCGGCCTGGCCCCACTGCTTCTGTCACAAGAGTAGACAGCAGAGTAGGTGAAGATGACAGTGTCTGTCTGTCTGTCTGTCTATTTTAAATCATTCTGGTAAATGCTGGGGAATGCACTGTGATGGACAGAGACACCCTGAACCTCCACTCGTCCTCCATGGCCACAGACTGCTTTTGCTTTCAGTGCACTGGAGAAAAGTGAAAGAATTCCCAGCACACAATTTCTAAATGTATCACATCTTTTGGATCCTATTTTGCATGGCCAGTGTTGCTTATTTGTTTGTTTATTTATTATATATATACATACAAATTATGTATTTCCTTCAGTGTTATTTCCCATACTGAAGACGGGCCAATTAGCAGCTGCATTGAAGTTAAGCACAAAGAGGGAATGGCAGCCAACCCCGGCTGATGCCTCCCTCCTTGAGGTCAGAGTGTCTCTACAGGCTCCTCTATTGGACCGGGAGACATAAACATATCTGTCTCTTGTTCAGCTTTGTGCGGCCACTGCAGGGGCATGGCACAGTGCTCAGACACAGCTGAGCCCCCCCCCAGTCATTGGCTGGGCTGGCGAGGAAATCCAGCCAGCCGTGGCGCTAAGAGCCGCCCGCACGAGGGATCCAATACAGCTCATTGCTCCTCATTAAGGAATTACTTTTTTTTTTACTAATTTTTAAGAAACATTAAGGTTCAGTGGACCCTCAAACTACCTCCCTTATTTTTGTATCTGTATTTTTGTCTCATGACAGAGGGTACAGGGTACACAATCTGTAATGTACAGCCTATTAACACTGAACTATTAACTGACAAATGGCTTGTACTTGAGTAAGTGTACCTGGCGACATATGTGACGGTGAGTTGCGAAGCACAAATCTGTAGCCACTCAAGGTTTATATTTATTGTCAGAAGCCACTTTCTACTACTCATGAATCAAAAGGTGATTGTATTTGATCGAGGCCAGTTACGATCAGGTTATTCACACTCAGTTGTTATTTGGGGTAATGAATGAGTTATAAACGCAGTGCATGTACTGCACTCAGTCCATTGTTGCCGCTGCAGGATTAAAGCTGAGCAGTGCATTTCCAGCCTCGATGACTTTATTGCTCTTTGCTGACTGAAAAAGGTAACCACAAGTAACCTGTGTCACCTAAACACACAGGAGCTCAACCACCACTTGTGCATATTTACAAATTTTACAATAATGTTGAAATACAGCTGAGCAACACTCTCAAATAGCAGAGACAGAGAGTTTATCTTTATCAAAAAAAATACTGGATCCCACACACACACTCATTTTTGTTTGTTGTTATGTTTTTTTTTCTGCATGTAAAAATATATTGATTCATGTTTACAATTTTAAGCCTAGTTATATTGTTGACATTAAAACCCACAACATTAGATCAGCTGTAGTTTAGAGAACTACAGGAAAAGCTCAGACAGAATACCTAGCTTTAAAGAAACTACTTGTTAAACTGGAATGAACTAGACAAATTATTTCCCAATTTTAATAAATTCACTCCTAGCAATAATGCAAGTGGCTCGGCCCTAGCATGTACAAAGGCATACCATTTGTGTCTAGTGTTTGAAATTAGTGTAATCAAAAGAAATGACAGAGTAAGAAAAAATGCTTTTTGGTACTATATTTGTCCACAGCAAAAGATTTAACCTACATCTGAATGCACTCACTTCCTTTTACAAAGAGAGCGATCTTAGTGTAGTCAAAGGAGCAACACTTTGTACACTCGGTCTGTGGTTATTCTCATACCAAGGGATCAGACTCTTAATGACTTACTAAGAAACACTCAGAGACAGAGAGCAGCAAGAGTTTCGTTCAATGTCCTCGCAGGACTAAACACCATAGTGTAGGATCCAGATGAATAGCTAGATTTTGCCCCCTTCTCTCCAAGGCATCCCACATGGTGTAAGAACTACATGGGCAACATCAGGATTGGGTTGCAGAGCAACTGTCTGTATTTCCGTTTAAATTATTGTTTTTCAATTTTGCCTTGAAGAACCTGATGTTTTGGCATTTTAAAACTGTTATCTGGCAGGGACGGACAATGGCACAGGGCTCTAACTGATGAAAAAAGTAGGACCTGTATGTTTTTAATAAAACACTCTGTGTTATGTGGGTGTAGAGCATTTAATGGCAATTTCATTAACAAACATAATGATAAGAAGAAGAACAGTTTTTGTCTTTTTTTTTTGGATGGTGTAAACAGACATGTTACACATGTAAAATTACATTAGCAGCTCTGCAGCTAAATATAAGCCTGGTATTGCCAGGCTGTGCAGAGCTGAGCTGCACTGTGTTTTGGGTTACACTGCTGCTCACTCATTGTGTGAAAAGGGTTTTAAAAATAAATGTGACTGACAATCATCCTCACATGGGCTACCCTGCCTGTGCGCTTCAGGGGAAATGTGCACTATGTCATCGGAACAAAGGTCAGGAAAGCAGAATTCTACAGAATCGTTACTGGCCATTTACTCCCGTCCGCCCTGGGATCCCAGGCTGTTACTCGGCGGGCAGTGAAAAGAGTGCACATCCCCTTAAAAAAGTGCTCTGTTTCTCATCAGCTGCATTCAGACACACGGTTTGTTACTACCTCGGCATAAGCGTTTGAATTTCTTGTGTAATCCAAGTGGTGCTTTGGACAGAAGTTGGCTGTTTAATTTGCTTTAAAGTCCTGCGGCACACACGGCCAAGAAGTCAAATTCACTTTGGTATAAACTCACTAAGAATAATCTTTTTCCTTTTGCAAAACCAAACCCTATAGGGGACACTTTACAGCTGCTGGGTAGCCCTGCTGAAATCAGAGATTCACACCTCCAACTCGGAAAACAAAAGACAAAAAGGCATCGTCGCCTACAAAGTGCGAGTGCAGTGCCAGGTACACACAGGTACAGCTGGCCATGGAAACCCTTCCAGTTAGAACAAGGCCATGGATTTTGCACTAATGACGGGAATGCGTCTTCAGGCAGGGAAGTGAAAGCCTAATAATTAGTTTTCACTTGTGGAAAATAAATACATACATAAATAAATTCAATATAAACACATGTGCTTCTAAATACCTAAAATGAGAGCACGCTTGTTTGTATGGTAATATAACCTTATTAAACGCTATACAACCTCCGAGTTGAGGTGCGAAGAGGCCGCATTTAAAATGTTTTTCGGAGGAAATGCCCAAAATGCCTTACAACTGCTGTGCCCATCAGCATGTGACTTAGCTGACAAGAAGGAAGACATTAAGTAAAATGTTTTCTGTTTTTGCAAGACGTTTCTTTCAAAGCTGAAATAGAGAGGAGCCATTTAGGAATCGAGGTGTTTGTGTGCCGAGGAAGACTGTTGTTCCTGCGCTTTGAAGACAGAAATCGTGACCCGTCACCCAAAAGTTAGAGGTTCCTGTGAAGTAAATCAAGTGGAGACGTAACGCACCCGTCTGCAATCCAGCGCGCAGACAGCTGTGCAGCACAGAGGGGTCACAGGACAGGTGCACACTGTCGCGAAGCAAGAAGCCCACCTTGTGCCCTAGATTGCAATTTGTTCCTCTGACTTGAAGGAAACAGTTACCCAGCCTGTCTAGTTATGAAACTGGGTGACTTCCCAGGTTGTTCACTCCTCCCACTGCAAAATGTGTCCCACTTTTTCTGTCACCGTTAACTTCAGTATTTAGTTAGATCAAAGCAATCCACAACCTATTTTCTCTTATTTCTCACTTCTAACCTTTAGCGTTTTCTGTCAATCGGGAGCAAACTGTTCTTTGATGCCAACATAGATAGGAGGGAATTTAATAGAGTAAAAAAAATATGGATCACAAAACATGGTGTGTTAGGGCAAGCACTAAATTACAGTTATGGTATAAATACTAATAAAGTCCAAAATAAATGCATTGAGTCAGACTAACCAAAGTAAGAAGTGCTGGTTTGCTTTGTGATTTGTTCTCACAATGCGTTATTGGGTTGGGTGTTTAAAGAGTGGAGAGTGATGGGGTCTCCTGAGCCCGGGGTCACTGTGAGCTGGGGCGCTCTCAGGGTGCCATACAGCCCTGGTCTGGTGCTGCAGCGACACATGCACATGGCTCAAGGGAAGTATTCAGACAGTTAGGCCGTACCCAGTAGCCAGTGGGATCATGTGGGATGGGGTGGGCAAGTGTGATGGAGAGCAGGGCTACAGAAGCAACCTAGCCCCGGTCACCAGAACACTGTGGAAACAGCTATGGCCACCTCAAGGGTTTCAATAAAAATAAAAATAAAAAATAAAACAACCAACAGAAGAATTACCCACAGAACAGAAAATCAGATAAGTAAATGTCACTATCTCTACATCATTCTGCTTCTCTCTTAGTATATTAATATTTTTAAATTATTATTTCACCCCCCCCTCCTTGTTTAGCACCCTGCAGTGCTATGGACAGCATTGTACGCTGCTAAAGAGACAATGTTTACCACACAACGTGTGTCAGAGGAAGTGATCGAGTTTGTAGGATGAGACTTCTTTGGCAGGGTCAGCTTCGCCTGCCTTCATTGTGTGTGTGGGCCCTATACTACTGCAAAGCACTGGTGACCAGAGACTCCTTTGTGGTCTGTCAAGTTCCTTCAAACAACAGAATAAGCAAAAACCATAGCAATTGCTTTCCAACTACATACTGTCTGTGTGTATCTATGTACACTACTACAGTTGTTATTGAAATTTACGCAGTTTGATGTCTCAACGTACTCCGAAATTAAAGCATTGAACAAATAAACAATTGGAGATAAAAAATAAATCATGGAATCGTTCCATGGAATCACGTAACCCCTAAGCTGACAAACCCCTCTGGTACCAAATCCGTGTGCTTCTCTTTAATCCCATGTGTATTGCGCACTGTTGTTTGCCAAGTGTTGTATCACATGAAAGCTGAGACTCTCAGCTTTTTAACGATGTGAAGCATTGTCTGATGTGAAAAAAATGTGTTTTATACCCCCCCCCCCCCCCCCCCCCCCATACTTACACACCCTCTCCGCATTATGAAATGGGATCAAAACAAGACCATCCACGTTTTGGTAGAAGCAACACACAGACGGAAAGTTTTGTTTACAGTGTACTAATACACAATAATTTTACATAATTGGATCTGAACTTCTCTGTGTTTTAAAGAACATCAAATAATAAATACTGGATTAATCGTTAATCATGCTTCTGAGTGATCTGTGACCGTCTGAATGAGACCCCTCCCCCACCCCAGAGCAGACTGCATGTTTAACCCCTGGGCTCTGAATGACGGCGGGCGACATGGAAACTGTAAATGGGATGTGTTTGAGAATTAAACACGCTGGTAGCCAAGAGAATAAGCTGTCAAACGATGTGCGCATTGTAGGAATACAGTGTAACTTCTATACACAGGAGCTGTGTGTAACACTGACAAATAATGTTTAAGAGGATGTAGTAAAAGTATATAACTCTGAAATGTACATTATTTTTCAGTTTTTGGTAATCTAAACTTTATTTTTTAACCAGTTTACCGTTTACTTTGTACAATTTCAGGTTATTCACTGGACTTGAACTGCTTAAATTTCAATAAAAACTTGCAAAATGGGGGTGTTCTAAAACTTTTGACCAGTTGTGTGTATATATATATATATATATATATATATATAAACAAACTCACACACACACACATATACAGGTAGATATATTTTCCTGTGAGTGAGTGCGAGAGAAAAGAAAATTGGGCAATACACATGAAACTTGTTGTTCCAATAGAGCATTTGATCTTGAACCTGAGAGAGAGAGAGAGAGAGAGAGAGAGAGAGAGAGAGAGAGAGAGAGAGCAAAAGAGAGAGGGGGGGTAATTTACATGTCATCGCATTAAGTGTTTTTGTGCTATTAAAGTGGTAAGAGCTGAGACATGGGGCAGCAGTATCAATATTATTATCCTGCAGATCTCCCTGTGCAGAGCAATGCTGCAAAACTTTAACTTCGTATTTGAAAAGTCGCACTTAATTTCCTCTGAGCGAGCGAGAGCCAGACACACTGTCCCCTCCTACACTAGCGCACCTTCCCCTGACTCGCCCCCCTGAACCCCTCTGGTGCCCTGAGCCGGCAGCTCTTCTAATGCCAACAGAAACCACAGGAGAGCACCTCACCCCCAGTCCCTAGCTGGCTCTTCAGCTGGAACAAAAACATTAAATAACAGTGTGATTTTAAGCCAGATTTATGCAACCATTATATTTTTAAAGGTACAGAAAGAAAGGTGATACAGGACAGGTTTTATATCAATCCTTTGCCAGGAGTTTGATCAGCGACCATTAATTAATTAATTACGTTTTTGGAAATGGCTCTGCACAAATATCCTTTTGCAAATCAACATGTAATTGTTCAATTTGACTATGGTATATATACTACAGAAACAAATCTGGATGGCATTCAGACATGGGTTGGGGCCTTGGACAGAGATTGAAATTGAAAACACAGAACAATAAATTACTGTCTTCTGAACCGCTGCCAATTTACAGTTTTTGTTTAGTGTTCCTGTCTGGTTTGGGGTTTATTCTTGGAATGTGTACTGTAGGATTTTCAGAGTCTCGATGGTTGGCATGGATGTGTGTGTGTGTGCTTTTACATCTGTTTGTGTGTGCATGCTTGTGTACGTGTGGGTGTGTGTTTGTGTGTGTGTGTGTGTGTGTATGTGCATGTGTGGCGATTAGAGGTTTTGATATAACCAGTGTTGGCATAGGCCCCAGGACCTTCCTGACAATGACACGCTTCTCTGGCAGGATCTGCTCAAGAAATTAACGCAATAAATACACAATACCCCACCCCACAAAAAAACTCATACGAAGACGCTAAAGTCTAGACTTTTTAAAGACTTGCTCTATGGAACATGCGAGAAGCACTTCACAATATGATGACGTTTTCAGATTGAGTTGCCTTTCCCGGGCGAGAGGGAGTGCTGACAAGATATTTAAATTTCAGAAGCCAAGAGTGACACTGATTTAATTAGCTGGTATATTCATTGATATCTGATGGAAAGAATCTTACTTCCCTTGCAAGAAGATATTTTTTAAATATATATATATATATATATATATATATATATATATATACATGTTGCTTGATGCAGTTTGGCACACATCCTCAAACCTTATGTTGTGACCGTATTCATTTATTAATTTGTTTGTTTATTTATTTTTATTGCCAACATGAACAAACATTTTCACGTCAACCCATGAACATCGACACTGAGCTGCCAAAACAAACAAATAGCGTTGGCCTTTTGACTACAGGAACCACCGTGTCTTTGTCAGACTCCATCAATCTCTTCCAGAGATCCAAACTATCCTTCGATATGGTGTCATGCTAACCCAGAGGTGGGACCGGAATGGGTCCACAGCTGGGTCCACAATGCCAAACTCATGGATGCATATGAACCACACCCAGCCTGCTCTGAACACCGCGCCAGACCCCAGCAGCACAGAAGTGATACACTCAAAATCCCCTCTGAAGCTTTACAGCATGAGTGCTTAATGTATTACATCAAGGGAGACTTAGACAGAGAGAAAGAGAGAGATGCAATTCTGCATGCCCTGCCGCTGCCCTGTTGCCATCCTCCACTGCTTCCCTGCTCACAGGCCATGTGGCACTTGAGACTTAACTCTGTGAAAGAGGACTGGGACTCGGAGCGCAGATGAGATTTACAGTTAGACAGAAAGGATGTTGCTCAACTTCAGTCCAAACACTACAGTCCTTTATAAGCCTTGTCCTGAGGGATTACCCAGCCCTTCAGTTTGTGGTGATTAAAGATCAGGAACTGATTCAATTACGCTGCCTGAGACCTGGGCTTGAATTAAAACAAAAAGGACAGGGGTTGGAGACACCAGCTCCAATGATGAAATATAGATTTTGATTGTATTATTATATTTTTGTAATTATTATTATTATTATTATTATTATTATTATTATTATTACTAGCCGAAATAGAAAATAAAAAATACTCAAAGCCTGTAAGCCCACCCAAAATCAGTCACCATTCCCTAAACCTGCCAGTTGCCGGTCTGCATTTAAATCAAGTGTAGAAAGATTCGGCTTTGTTCATCTATTGCCTGCCTATCAGATCAGTCCTTTGTGAATATGGTTTATGTGACATGTTATCAGAGGAACTCGGGCGGAGGCAGAAGAGGTTGGTAAGCGAGAGATGAAAGCTTGGCTGGTCTTTTCATGACTAAAATATTCAAACTATCTCAAAATTGTGCATTTGTGTTAAACTGTCTCTCTGTTCTATTGAGAACACCTCTCCTGAAACATCTACGCCACAACTAACTGACAACAGAACACTGCCACCACCGTTTAAGGACTTCAAAATGAATGAAACAAACACATGATTCAATTTAAAACACTGACACATCTAAAAAGAACCTAACAATATTCAAAATTCCCCGGATTATCTTCCTGTGCTGTAAGCCGTGTATATTGAAATCCAATGTGGTGGATATGTATTTCACAAGGATTCCTGTACACTGAAAAAGCAAAGTATAAACTGCAGCTCTGTTTTCACAGCGACACAGAAACAGATGTGAACACAAAGCACTGCCCCACACGGTACCACCTACTCATTCTACATTTTAAGCACCTGTTGTCATTCTGTTCACCTACTCTCTGACCGGCAACTGTTTACGGATATATTCTCTTTACAGTAAACTGAGCTCTTCTGCTCTGTTTCTCCACATCGGACCTTTACAACTTCCCAATGTTATCTCTTTTTATTATAAACTCCTGTTTGACACTGTGAAACTACTGTGAACCACTGTGTGTAATGTCAAGTTATGTTATCACCATCCTGTCCTATCTGCAGGAGCCAATATCTATTCTTAGTTGTAACAATTTTGTGACCACCTTGAATGGAGGTGTGAGGCATCGGGAGAAACAGTCTGCCACTTGCAGAGGTGCCTATTAAGAAATATGTACAGTAGCCCTTGGCATAAGCACACACAATATGGGCCATTTAACACTCACTACACTGCTGTAGACAAACAAAGTAAGTAAGTAAATAAATAAACTGACTTTTGGATTTTAGATTGTTGTGCCGCTGCTGAACGGAAGCACAGAACCTTCCCTCAGCCTCATAAAATTGTCACATATTTATTTCACCTATCACCAAACTTTCAATTAAATAGAGTACTTCAGAACTGCACAGCTTTCCTGCAAGAAGTAGGTGTAGAAACTGTGTGAGGGGGGCTGAGTCGGCACTGATGCCCTAACCGTATCAATCTGCATTAGACTGTATTGTTGTTCGTGTGCTGGGTGCATCAGCTAGGATGTTTTGCATGGCTGGTTGTGCTTAGTGCATGCAACATGAAGTTTATTTTCAAGTTAAAAACTAATTTACTGTCCTGAAGGCAAACAAACAACAAAAAATAAGTATTGGCAAGATAGGACCAATCTTGTCTGCATTGCCCTGATTAATAGAAGTGATAAGAATGCTGCATTGCTTTACAGCTTACCTAATATGATAATTATTAACATTATTATTTATTATAGTTATTAAAATTGCATTATAATGACCTAAGATCATATTCAATCTGGCCATCAGTTAAAAAAAATGTGGAACATTAAAATGTGTACTTTCAGTGTTACAGTGTTCCGTGTACTTTTCAGTGTTTTATTGGTATTTTTATGATTTGTATTAATTAGTAGTAGAATTTACAGCAACAACAATAACAACAAAAGCAGTCCTCCCAGAAGGGAAAATCAAATAAAAGACATAAACAATATTATTGCTAGTAATTGTAGTAGTAAAAGACTTTTTAAAAATAATCTTCTAAGACCAATTATTAAGATAAGAGTCCTGAAGTGTTTGATTTTGCATTCGAACACAAATTTTTACTTTTGAAACACATACCATAGCTTTAATCAACAGCAGCGGAACAGGAACAATTTCCAACTGCACTGATGTTGAGGACAGACATCCAAGTGTCTGGATATAGTAAGGAAGGCCGAAATAAAATAAAAAATAATTCAGGTTATTCTGTGCATTATAAAGCTACAGATTGAAAAAAATAAATCTTTCAATTTTCAGTGGTATTTCTCATTACAATACAGTATGAAAATTAGATTTATAAATGTCATTGCAATACTACTACTACTACTACTACTACTACTACTACTAATAATAATAATAATAATAATAATAATAATAATAATCAGCAGCATTTTGGCTACACGTATTGACTGCTGCCTGAGTCTTAACTTCTTGATGTCAGAGATCTTGATTATCGTACGATTGAGTTATCTCTCTGTGCGATTTTAACTGGATTTTAACTCATCAACTGGGTTTAAATTCCAGAAGACTTGAATATACAAATAATGGTTTCCACGCACACAGTCAGATAGATGTCTTTGAACCAGCCCAAAAGGTGTTGACCTTCACGAATGTTTATTTTTGTGTAACACACACACACATATATATATATATACTTTACATACAATACTTTAAGAGGAACTTATTATACATTATTATTATTATTATTATTATTATTATTATTATTATTATTATAACTTCAATAAATCAAGTATTTGATGTATGTTCTGCTGTAAGGTTTAAACAACAACAACACAGAATTCGTAGCCCGAAACCCGAGGTGTCACAGTGAAGACGAGTCGCGCATTAGGCGGCTAATCGTGCGGCCTCGCAGACCCCGAAAGCGCAGTGACCTATCAGACGGGCCGGGGGCGATGCGTGACCCTGCGGGCAGCATCCCTGCATGCGTGTGCGACCCCCCGCATCTCCACCTCGGGGCGGTAAGAGGGGGGCTGTGGAAGTGTCACAACGTCTGCGAGGTATTTTAGTAAAATACAGCTTCTCGTGTATCCCTCTAAAACACTATATTTGCAACAATAATAACCACAATAATAAACACAGCATATTGTTATTAATATTATAAAACAATATCACAACTGATAGGAAAAGCTCTATACAAGTCCAATACACCAGCGGAGTTAAAATACAACAATGAAGGGGATTAATAACGATTGACGAATTGAAAGGTGTGAGACAGCAATCTTCAATCCTTCAGTTTGATCACAAACAGAGATGCAATTAAGATAAGGTCAAATAATTAATTGTCTAGCTCTGCTACCAGATGCGGGATGTTTTGGAATACACCTGACTGACGTGCGTGTTGTTTTAGGATGTGTGTACCGTGTGCAGTACAGTTGTGGTTGTGTGTGTTTGTGGGGGGGGGGGGTGATCGGTCTGATGGGTTAAGTGTGGGAGTGGAGGGCTTTGCATGTAAAACTTTACTTGAAGATGCTACATCACCGGCTGCAGACACGTATACAGTTACACACTTTTATAGTTTGTTTTGTTTCAGTGGACGAATGGGGGCTGGGGGTGGTAGAGATAGCTAAAATAAATCTGTCAGGTTTAATTTGCAGCCTTTAATTCGTTCTTCTTCCTAATCTGATCTCGCTGCTCCAAAGTGTAATGAAAGTGCTTGCAGGCCTCCGAGACCCGGGCTGACTGGCACCTGAGCGCCCGGGTGGGTCATTAGCATCCGTCGCTACTGAGCGTCGGGCAAAGCACACCGTTAATTGGCAAACAGCATTGGCACCCTGTCTGGACCCAACCAACCAGTGCCAGCTCAAACACTGATGACCAGTGCTGCTTAAAGTGTTATTAATTATGATACCGCTACTGTCACTTGTGCTTCTACTTCTGTTAGTTTACTTCTACTGCTGCTACTCCTATACTGCTACTAATAATAATTACAACATTCATTAAAGTGTATAATCATTAAATATGTTTTATATGTAATAATAATAATAATATGGCCGTACTCACCTGCCCTGCTTGGTGATGATCATTTCGGTTTGGTATTTGTGAAACTTTGCCCACAGCGGGTAGTTGTTGAGAACTGCTTGAGTCCGGCCGCACACCTGCAGCCCAGGCAGCGGGTACAGGGACGGCCGGGGGTACCCGTGCTGAAAGGTGGCCGAGTACCCCTCTCCGTTGGCGGTGTAGACCTCTTTGCCTGTCGGGGGGAACCCTTCGCTTCCACCGGACGTGTAACTCTGTCCGCCGCCGCCAGCCCTTCCCGGGGACCTGACTGCGTTGTAGGGGCAGCTGCTGAGCGCCGTCGGGGAGAAGAACCTGCCCGGCTGCGTCCCGAACCCGGCGACACTCTGGCCGGGCGGGTAGGGCAGGGCGAGGGAGCAGCTGTCCGGGGCGCCCTGCACGGGGTCCTGGTAGTAGAAGCGGTTGTCCTGGATTCCCATTTTGAGGTCGGGCAGGTCCTTGGAGCGGTGGAGGTGGTTGTTGATGTCAGCGTCCTTTCCAAAACTTGCCGTTTCAGTCCCATTCAACATGCTGAGGTAGAAACTGCCTCCGATGCCGCCCATTTGCTGTGGCAACCCGAGTGATTGTGTATTCTCATAAGTTCGCCGTGTCTTCTGTGTCTTTCTTTTTTTCTTTTTTAATGGAACACGGCCAAAAATGGCGATGCTACAATGTTTTAATAACTGTGATAGAGCTACATTTAGGACGCAGCACTAATAACACTTCGTCAGATTCACCTGCTCTGCTCTTAAGCTACTTCTGTCAGTGTCTGAGTGCAAAATACATCTTTGTATGCACTTATACATACATATATATTTGTATGTTATACACAAGTTCCAACTTTTGTAAACAGAACATCCAGCATACATAAGAATAGTAACACTACCTAAATATATAAGTATATCGCCTATATATGTAACATATTATACTTATATTAATAATAAACTCCCATTTACATTGTAAATGATTAACCACTTATACTGAACTGGAATTGGCTATTGCAATCAGACCCTGGCTACAGCACACATCACTATACTGAAGTCTCTGTCAACCCTACGACACATGTTCGCCTCCTGCAGAAATATAATGCACTTGTATCGGACTCTGATTGGCTGAGACAGAGGATACGAGGCGGGTCACAGGCTGTGGTTTCTGGTCTCTGGTTGGTTGGCTGCAATTCATAGCGTGCTCCTTTCTGCAGGGCGATACAGTAATTAAGTGTAGTGGGGCTGATTAATACATCAACCTGCACTTCCTCATCATTCCTTGTTGTCCAAGCGAGCTGTTTCAGATAAACCAATAATGGACAGAGTCACTGAAATCCAGTTTGCCCCAAGATTTGGCGAAGTTCACTTCTTCTGACACATGCGACCCCAGTGTCATCGCAGACGTTTATTCCATGATATTTGTATGGATTGTACTAACAATTTAGAACATTTAAATAAAAATAATGGATCGTTAAACTCGATGAATCAGTATGTGTAGACAAGCTGAACCTTTTATTAATATTTACAATAACATGGAGAATAAGCAAAACCATCATCATGAATATCGAGAAACACAATAATATTAAGAAACTAAAATGCGTCAAGCTGTTATAGCAAGTCATATATACAATTGTGTGTCGATATTTACTAGACTGGTGACATGGCGAGCGGGACAAGTGACTCTACTAATCGAAAAATGTATCTGCACCGATTCCAGGAGATTGTGCAAGTAGCCTAATTGTAGATGCACCATCAAGTAATATAGACATTTTAACTGAAAATGGTACAATATATTAATATACCAATATCATAATAATAATAATAATAATAATAATAATAATAATAATAATAATTCTTCTTTTCTTCTTCTTCTTCTTCTTCTTCTTCTTCTTCTTATTATTATTATTATTATTATTAACAATAAGAATAAGTAATGTGTTTTGTTGGTTACTCATTTCAGAATAAGTATATAATTAAATAAAATATAAATATAATAAATATAATTAAAAATACAAAATTAGATTTGAAAAGCCTCGCCTGCTCTGAATACTACTGGGCTATGGTTCGATATTGTCATTATTATTATTATTATTATTATTATTATTATTATTATTATTATTATTATTATTATTATTATGTAAGCTTTGGGACAGGGTAAGCGTGTGCTCTACAACCCTCGATCTTTTAACGTGAGAGTATTTTATTTATTTGAACTGATTCGGTATTATACATTATTTTCGCCAGTGAACACTGCGCTGACTGAGAGGGGCAGAGTTGACGTGAAATTGAACGACAATCACAACATTGACAGTAAGTTTACTGTGCCAGTAAAACTTAAGTCTGTATTGAACAGGACCTCACGCCACCAGAACCGAGTAGGTGTCGGCGTAGGTGTGAATTATTTATTTGAACTATCAAACACACGAACAAGACAACAAGCTTGTTGTTACTATTGAGATACAGAAATAATTAACCACTCCGTTAAAACAGTATTTAAAATATAATAAAACGAACGGGCAACCTTTTATAAATAAATACAGAAATAATTCCAATAAGCCATCCAAAATCAGATTAAACAATAGTATAGATATCTGCTATTATTTTTTAATGCAAGAACAATAGAAATGTAATAAATAACTGAAATAATACGGTTTTTTTTACTGCGATTTTGAATGTTGAATTAGTGTTGAATGTATATTATTAAGGGGCGACAAAGTATCTGAGTACGGCGTTTGATTGTGATCAGCAGCAACATATTCCTCAGAGAGAGGAGGCCATTCGTGTCCAGAGGGTTTAATGCTGCTAGAGGTACATAGAACCCGAGTCTTCCCGACCGGTTAATTAAATAAAGGTACTGCAATATCCTCCACACTATGGTTGTGTATATTACATCAAACGAATTTGGCATCTTTCAGGAATAACGTATGATGATGATGATGATGATGATTAGTATAGGTGTTTAGGCAGAGCTTTGTTAAAGGCCTCAGGCAAGAGAAAACAAAGCCGGCACAATCTGATATCTGAATTGACGCACCGAGGAAAGTGAACCAAGTCGCTGGTGTATGCGCGCATTGTCTGGGAGATGTTGATTCGGCTCTTTAGCAACTTGTTTATTCAAACTACAACAATTGCGCACAGACAAGAACAGGACAGACTCGCTAACCTGCGAAAAGAATAATCGACCACAAAAGCGCTGGAAGCTAGAAAGCCTTTCAAGTCTGCAGCGGCAATGTAGACTGAGAACCCGCAGCACACGGGCAGAGAGACGTGCTGCTCAATACACACTACTGACACCTGTGAAGGTGAGAAGGAGAGACAGAAGAATCCCCTGCCAGCTCCTGAAACCGAAGTCATCCAGTCTTCAGAGACGGAACTGGTGGAGAATGGGTTTCATTGATAGGCCTCGACTGCTTATTGTTCTGGTATACTGGTATATATAAGGTATACTGCCATTTCACATTGAGATTGTACCATCAACAGCTGCAAGAAAATATATAATAATAATACATTATTCGTATTCAGAATTAACAGAATTTAGTAAATATAGAATATATAGAAGTTTAGTGTATGCATATCAATATATTTACTCGTTAACAGGTTTATGAAATTATTATTGATGATAATTTTTAAAAACATGGTGTGTGTGCTTATACAGTTTGGAGGTACTTTTTCTCTTCTCCTGTTTCATTTTGTATTCGAAGTTCAGGATGAAAGCAACCGACTGCCCCTCAGCTCCGATGGATTACAGACAGCGATAAATAATTGAAGTGGGATTATTCGGCATCAAACTGCAAGGGAGCAGCAGAGAGGCCAAGATCAACAGGCACGACCCTGTTGTTAACATGGAGAGAAACTTGTAACTCGACTGAGCACATTGCAAGATACACACAATAAGAGAGGTGTCGGCGAATGACGGTGGGGCATTTTGGGAGTTAGTTTGGTAGTTTCTGTACCTGTACAGTGTAAACTAAGAGATGGAAGTCCGCGGGGTTCGTTTGCCAAGAGCACGTTGTGATACTTGGTCTAGTTAAACCGTACTTGAAGATGATGGAAGTAGGAAGACTCTCATAGGCCTCTGTCACTCTTCATGCATTCAGGCTGGGGGGAAAAAGTGTGTTTCTCTATTGTACAATAAATAAATAAATAAATAAAGAAATAAGAAAGAACAAACACTACATATCCATGACTTATTCAACACAAAAAGAACAGTTAGATCCTTATCTCTACTATTTTTTGACTGTTTGTTTTTCTTTTCTTTTCTTTTTGATGAGTAAGTTGTAATTTCGGTTAAACCACCAGCAGCTGGGATCTAAGAAAACTGAACTGTAACCCTTATTCTTGAGAGAACTGTGATCTCGCTTTGCAAACGCCTGAACCATGAGAGGACAACGGGAGAGGGAGTGTGACCTGCTGCCGGCGGGCTTCAGACTTTAAGAAGTCGCCTGTGTGAAAAGCAGGACAAGAAAACGAAATGCAAACAAACAGGAAAACACTCAGCTGTTACCATACTGCATTATAGTGCTGTTCTGGTTGTGAACAGTTAGAAGCCCTCCACATCCTTGGCACAGATACATCTCCTGTAAAACATATAAGAGCACTTTTTCATCGTCCATAATCCTGCCCAACTGCACTGGGAAATCAATGCTTGTACTCGTTCAACTGGCATTTGTCCTGCATAGCACTCCTGTACAAAATGTATTGCCAATGATAAACCACCAATTACAGCTTCCACTTCTGCTGCTACTACTGACATTACTTTGATTTTCAAGCAGGTTAACAAATTCTTGAAATTGAAACAAATCTGATCAAGAAAAGGACAAGAAAAAAGTATTGATAAAGCAAACCCCAGATGGTGAAACACACACACACACTGAAACCTGTACTGGCAGACACAGGGATAGACACACGCAGAGCTCCAGTCCCACTCTCCTGTGTTTCTTCTAGCAAGGTGAGCACAGAAAGGTCACACGGTGACTTCATTGGAGCTGACACAGCTGGCACAGGAGAGCCAGGGCAGGCAAGCAGGCAGACAGGCCGCCCAGCACACCCTGCAGGCACAGCCGTGTTGAGTTCATTCACTTCAGAGACGGCTGCGCAGGTCAGTCAGGCCGCTGGGGTCCACACAGTGGCACGGCCTTTCTGCACAGCAACACAATCCACAGAGTCTGTTGCACTTGTGAAACACACCATGAAAAAAAAAAAAAAAAGACAGCACTACTTGAATACATTAGTCCGATTCCATCGCCGTAGTGATATTCTCAGAGACAGCAGCATTAGCAACCACTTTTAACTTTTTATGACATCTTAGCTCCTGAAGAGTCATTCACTGCTGCTGCTAATATCAGTAGTAGTAGTAATAGTTGTAGCAGTTTGAGTAACCACAAGTACATTGTAAACTGAGTAAGAATTGGTTACAAAGCTGGACGTTCAATATCATTTTAAATCCTCACTTAAGGTTTTCATCTAACAGTCTGTCTATCTGTTTATCATCCTGATCTATCAGCTCTGAAAGTCACAAAGGTGGTGTATCGTCAGACAAAGAAGTGGAAATTAAAACTCAGGCCCAGTTCAAATAAAACTACCACCTGCCAGATACAAATGACAAACTGTAAAGTCCTACAGTCTAAATTATACATATGTTTTGTGTCTTTATGGCATATAAACTTTTCTAATTGACTTAGTAATGAATCAGTAGTGAACCAAAGTCTTAATTTTTTTTGTTTAACAATTCAACTTTTCCACCTTAAAATAATACACATATGACAACAACAGGCAAATGGTTCACATGCATGTGGACTTTTAAGCTAACTACAGATGTTAAGAAATGGGTTCTGGGGCTACCACAAAGGGTTGGAAATAGCTGTTGTTTTTGCCACTTATTGAACCTGTAGAAACCAGTGAGAACTTAGTCTGTGTCCAGGCCACAGTCGGGGGCCTGAGGACAGCCTGTACTACGTTGTGCGGTTTATTATTCTAAGCTTGTCTGAGAAGGTGTGAAATTGTCTGCTTTAAGATCTAACCATTTTCTTCATTTTGAGTTCCAGATCAGTCTTGACCAGCTTCACTGACTGCAGCCCAAGCAATGCGGTTTTAGGCTCTGACTTTTGCATCGGAAGGGACACTGGCAAGACGTCAAAACTAAGGCGATTGTTAAACTATGCAGTTTCCATTTTTCCTGGCTTTTTAACTCCTTATTACTTATTTCCAGCCAGGTTACTAAACACAAGTATACTTTCTGTAGTGTACTGCACATTATATTAATTGTTGATTTCTCTTTCATTCTCCTACATTCCCTTTTGTGGGAACATTTTAAATCCAACCAATTAAGAATAGGGCATGAGTCCAGGGCCATTTGATTTTTCAGATGAGTGGGCCAGTGGAAACAAGGCCTCAGTCAGATCAGGGCCCACCTCATCCTCATTCTTTTTATCCTCACACCATTACAGAGACTAGGTCTAAAAATAATGACACAGCCTTTTTCATCACTGGTGGGTTGACCTCAGTTCAGACGTATTTTTTATTCAGGTACATATCAAGCTGAGTAATAAACAGAGGTTTGCTTGAGTCATCTGTGTGCAGGAGACTAGATGATGCAAAAGGGGGGATTTTAATGGCACTGCTTAGAATTGAACTTTTTTTTTTAATGAATATTATATGACTATAAAATGACTAGAAGCCTTTCTGCACTTGACAAGGAATGATAATTAAAAAAAACATTTTTGCAGTCTGGATGCTCTAATTTAAAACTAATATATAATTGAACTACATAAAAAGAAAATGTGTGGAATTTGATAACATCCAAGGGGTAGAATTACAGAAGAAAAGACCCAGTATGGTTCAAGATAAAACATTATATCGAACAATAAGTGAAACACTGCCACATACGTCAAGGTGTAGGAATCGTTGCGCTGCTGCCAGGGGATGTTTTAAGCGAGTGACATGTCCGCTTTGAATATATCTGTCCGAAAGGTAGGTGAGTAATGAAACTGGGACACGCTTCATAATCAACTGGTAAATGTTTCTGATAGCGAAACTCAGCAGCACACGCTCTCTGAGTCGCTCACAGAAACGTGTGATGCTGCCGGTACAGTAGCGCACTGTGAAACGGGACGTGATTAACCCAGCATATGTTTATTTAAATGTTCTCCACATTTGGTGTAAGAAAAAAAGCTTTGGAAGGCACCACCTATGGAGTCTGTGAAAACAGACGGGGGGGCGGGGGTTGGGGGGGGATGGGTAGTTGTACGATTCAGAGAAGTGGTGAGAGCAAGCGAGAGCGACACAGAGAGAGAGAGAGAGAGAGAGGAAGAAAAAAGCAGCACTTAGAGCCCTGTGGAATTCGCACCCGATATCACATGAACTGCTGGAGAAGAAGTGCAAATATATTCCACTGCAACCCTAGAAACAAACAAGCCGACACTTCCTCGGTTTATAATTAGCTGGTAATCAATGCGGGGCTTGATCCTGCAAGAAGCCAGCTGGCCGTGAGCTGAGCGCGCTGTTGTCTGGGCCTGAGACACTGGGCCTTGGGCTTTTCAGCAGACACAGAGAGCCTCGACGGAAGAGGTGCTGGATGGAGTCTCGCTGCGGTAGCAGTTGCTAGTCTATTCAGTTTGTTGGTGACCTGTGTGGAACTCCTACAATGTTCCAAACAAGAGCGCCTTTCTGCTGACGGTAGGGAGGCCTTACCACCGCATTAAACCCTGTTATCAATGTCAAAGCAGGCAACATCCCCTACAAATTAATTAAATCTAATTATTTCAAATTTGTGAGGTGTATTTTAGGTTTAAAAAAATGTAAGCAGTCTCCATCCTATTTCTTGTTTAATTGGGTTATTTTTTGTTTTGTTCCATTAAAGAAATTAACTTGTGTGTGAGAGAGAGACTGCCATTTTCAAAATGACTCTGTGGCTCCTGAGCACCAGGCGATGTAGCTTGTGCAGTGCCATACGCAGCCACTGAGGAGTACGATGACATCAGACTACAGAGGCAGGTCATCTACAGCCAATGGGCTTTGGCCACCCCCTGTAAAACCTAGGGGATGGTGGGCGTAGGGGTATTCCTATGGGGTGTATGGATTATTTCCCTGTTGAATTATGCTGCTCAGTCTTTCCCAACCCCACCCCCCACAATAAAACAGATTCTGTACAAAAGGGCATCTGTGTTGATGCCTGGATGTCTGCCTGCTTTGTCAAGTTTGGACACCCAAGCTTTTCCTGACACTGCCTCCAGTATGTGATGGGGCGAAGCAGCTGTGTTCCTGCTGGCTGTGTGAGAAGGGACCTTGACCCTTCAGCAAAGTGGGCCTCACTTACTGACACAGGCAGAGCTGGTGCATCCCCTACCCTAGCCTGGGGGGGCATTTCATATGTTTGTTTCTGGACCCACTGACTATGGGTGCCAGCTCTGCCCCCAAACCAACCTCCCATCCCCTCCCCCCTTGGATCTCCCCTGCCTCGTCCTTCCCCACACTCGCAGTGCACTAGGAAGACCCACACATGGCCAGGCCTCCTCATCCCAGTTCATTGGGAGACTGCGAGGGGTAATCCTCGTGTTTCTCGCTGAAATGTGTGCCCACCAGAACCAGGGCACAAGGCAAAGAATCACAGTTTGGTAAACTATTATGCAAATCCAGGCAATGCTAACAAATGCACGATGTAAGCCAGGTGGAGAGATGTGACCTGTTCTGTTACCTTTGACAATCAAGGGAAGCAACAGGGGTTTCACAGAGGAAAGGAGGAGAATTATAAGACAAACATACTGCGGACAGAGAACAGAGTTGTCAGAGCAGTGCTCTCCTCTCGACTCCAATGTAAGGACAGCGAACAGAGGTTTCAACACCTCCCACACATCTGAGCACTCGCTTCATGTCACGTAGACCAGTCGGGATGCTTAACAAACTGCATCATAAAGACAGTATGCTCTCAAGGGCCAACATCAGATGAAGAGATAAGAAGCAGCATCAGCAGTCCTCCTTGTTCGTAGATTTTTATCATTGCATCCTGTGCACCATAACTACATTTCTGAACCGCCGTCATTCTTCATCCCATCCTGCCTTCATCTTGCAATGTAACAATCTCTGGCAGCGAAGGCCTCCATACAGCACCTTGGTGCAAAGGGACAGAGTCCTCCTTCCAGAGGTAAGGTGAAAAACCTTCCAATAGATTTTAATTTTAAAGGCATGATACCATTGCAGACTGGGGAGCAAAGACCCTGCAGATGAGACCCAATGCTCACTGTTTCACTTCTGTAGATCTTTGATGACCTTTCTGACGTCTTGATTTTTTTATTTCCTTCCTTGCTTTTAGTTTAGTCAAAATGTGAAGCTGAGCTAAGAAAAGTTTGTGCATTACTCATTGTGCTCGAATTTGTATCATTTGGCATTTCAGGAGGATCGCTACAGGTTCAAGAAGAGTTCAATGAGCGTGTGAATAGGAAATAATACAGTGACTACCATTTTAAGTTCACTAGTAAATAAGAATATCTGCAGTGATATATCATATATATATATATATATATATATATATATATATATGAAAGACATAATTCCTTTATTTTTCAGGTTACATTTGACACGATCACTCTGGAGAGGGATCTCTGCTCACTTCGTGGTTCTCATGCTGAAATTGGAGATGAACCCACGAGCCTCCCACTGTCCCCATCACTGCGGACATGTGGCGCCCCCCTGCCACCCCAACGACCCCCTCTTTCTCATAATGAGAGGTAATTATCATGTGCAAGATCCCGATAGGCAAGGTGTCAGATCCTGTCAGTGCAGCACAGGACTTCCAGTAGCTGTGCTCCTACCCTAAAGACACAGCGACCATCTGCTCACTTCATGACCATTCTCTTATCACAACGACAAATCTGTGCAGCGGCCATTGCAGCTTCCGATTATGCTCTTCGCTTGGTGCCTTCGTATAGTTACAACTACTATCTCAGTTATTTCAATATATAAATGTACATCTTCTCATATCTACTAAGGTCCTTCATATGTTATTCATTATTATTTTTTAATATATATATATATTTTTTTTGTTTTGTTTTTGGGTGGTGGTTGTCACTTGACAGGATGATTGATCATGTTGTCAGCTGTGTAGTTTATGAGCTTCAATCATCCATGGACACTAAGTGCATTTTTGGATTGCATCACTTATAACCTGAGTGAATAGACGTATATATGGGGGGGACAGGTACCCCCAAAATGCTGAAATGTAGCAATTCATCCCCCCTACCTTTTGAAAGACGGGAATACAGTTTCACTGAATGCCCCACCCACACTTTTGGGAATGAAATTTCCGCCCCTGCCTGAATGTAACAATCTAATAAGCTTTGAACCAGCCATGAATTTAGAAAATCTGCATTGCACATCCTGCTCAGTGTGGTGAAGGTTGAATGACAATTTTAACATGGTGTGCAAGGATCTAGATAACAAGATCACAATTTGTGAGGCTGTGTTTGTGAAAAAGAATCCAGAATAAAAACTCACCTTACCTGTTACATGCTGTGTAAAAGGTGTTTATTCATTACACATACAATTACGCATTGAGCAACAAACACAGGCTGAAGCTGATGTGATTGCGTTTCCTCTCCCTTGTCTCTTTTGTGCAAGAGTGGTAGTGCTACCAGCATAACGTAACTGTTGTGGCATGGGTCCAATGAACACTGACACACTTGGCTCTTTGGCCCATTCCGCCGCCCATCTGCTGTGCCCTCGGAACCAGATCAAACTCTCCTCACTGTCCCCGGGTAAATTTAGCCCCTGCTTCAGGAAGGATCTCTGTGGGAACATCAGCTGCAAAGAGAGACACTTTTAAGCTCCCGGGAAGCAGAGACATCCCCGGCCCATCTCTCACATCCTGTAATGATATGGCCTCTTCCTCCGCTCCTATTCTTGCTCCCTGATTCCTGGAGGGTACAGAGGGGCCTACAGCCCAGCAGAATAGTGGGGTACCAGCGTGATGAAGCATAGATGGAAAACGCTGTGAGGTGGAATTCTGGGAGCTTCTGTTTCTCAGCTCTTACTTATTCCCAAACTTGTGACAGGGCACCGAGGAAAGGAAGTGGAGATGAGGTCTGGGGATTATTATTATGCCAGAATTGTTATTTTGAATGAATACGTTTATTAATTTGACCCCTTCTGGTTCAATAGCTGGGACATGATGCGCACTATCTAGGGAAGCAGGGTTGAGCTTCTCAATAAGTGGCTTAAAAAAAAAGTAGGGCAAGAAAAGCTGCAGAACTGGTGTCAGGAATTAAGAACAAAAGGACGCATTCACAATATTCCCTGCCCATTGTGAATGGTCCAGGGCAGGCAACAGGAAATGGCAGGGAAAGATGTGCAAGGCTCTGTGTGTGTGTGTCTTTTTAAGAAGCTAGGATACCTCAGGTCATCCATTCCCGCTCATTGTATTTGCTCTAAGGCGCCGGTTTCTGTATGGTGGGAGGATGGTGACAGGGGCTGTGTGTCTGTAAGGAGCAGTATGGGGGGGTTGGGTGTTCTGCTTAGGGGGCTCAAGACAAGGGTGGGGGGGGGGCAGCTTGCAGCCGCCTTCTAACCTGACATCAGGCAGCAGGGCAAGTTCATTTTCCCTTCGTTATTAATTTATCTGGCTCTATCAGTCTGCCTCTATCTGTATCAATCATTCAGTCTTTTATTTTTAGCAGGATGTGGCCGTGTCTGCTCCCTGGGCTTGATCCTACATGAAGTTCGAGATCCAAACGGCCTCCAGCTGAAGAGCGTCTCTCTTCTCAGCCACGAGACTGACCCCAGGGCAGTGCTGTGACAACAACACCATCCCTCGTCCCTCCGTTGTCCCCCCCCACCTCCAGTCACCCAGCCCTCAGCTCCCAGCGCTAGATAATGAGTGTCAATCTGTCTGAGTGCTTAGGCGCTTTCTTAGCAAAAGCATCTTGTAACTTTGAGAGTACACTTAACGTACACAGGGCCCCGTACCAATTCGGATTTACACGCTGGTCCATACAACAGTCACGGCCTCTGGTGCCACTTCCCACACTCCCAGGTGAGGGACCCTGTTTTTGGTCCAGGATGTTGCCTCGTTAAACATAATTTACTTCTTCCTTCTATTTTAGTCATTAAATGTTTAGAAAATGTCTTAATCTGTAAGTAAGAAAGTAGACACACTTCACTATAACCCACTGTGTTACATCAGTGGGTTAGCAGCCCCATTTTAAGGCCAAACAACAGCCTGAACCCCAACCCAAGCCAACATCAAAATGCTGGCCCACATACACTCACCTAAAGGATTATTAGGAACACCTGTTCAATTTCTCATTAATGCAATTATCTAACCAACCAATCACATGGCAGTTGCTTCAATGCATTTAGGGGTGTGGTCCTGGTCAAGACAATCTCCTGAACTCCAAACTGAATGTCTGAATGGGAAAGAAAGGTGATTTAAGCAATTTTGAGCGTGGCATGGTTGTTGGTGCTAGACGGGCCGGTCTGAGTATTTCACAATCTGCTCAGTTACTGGGATTTTCACGCACAACCATTTCTAGGGTTTACAAAGAATGGTGTGAAAAGGGAAAAACATCCAGTATGCGGCAGTCCTGTGGGCGAAAATGCCTTGTTGATGCTAGAGGTCAGAGGAGAATGGGCCGACTGATTCAAGCTGATAGAAGAGCAACTTTGACTGAAATAACCACTCGTTACAACCGAGGTATGCAGCAAATCATTTGTGAAGCCACAACACGTACAACCTTGAGGCGGATGGGCTACAACAGCAGAAGACCCCACTGGGTACCACTCATCTCCACTACAAATAGGAAAAAGAGGCTACAATTTGCACAAGCTCACCAAAATTGGACAGTTGAAGACTGGAAAAATGTTGCCTGGTCTGATGAGTCTCGATTTCTGTTGAGACATTCAGATGGTAGAGTCAGAATTTGGCGTAAACAGAATGAGAACATGGATCCATCATGCCTTGTTACCACTGTGCAGGCTGGTGGTGGTGGTGTAATGGTGTGGGGGATGTTTTCTTGGCACACTTTAGGCCCCTTAGTGCCAATTGGGCATCGTTTAAATGCCACGGCCTACCTGAGCATTGTTTCTGACCATGTCCATCCCTTTATGACCACCATGTACCCATCCTCTGATGGCTACTTCCAGCAGGATAATGCACCATGTCACAAAGGTCGAATCATTTCAAATTGGTTTCTTGAACATGACAATGAGTTCACTGTACTAAACTGGCCCCCACAGTCACCAGATCTCAACCCAATAGAGCATCTTTGGGATGTGGTGGAACGGGAGCTTCGTGCCCTGGATGTGCATCCCACAAATCTCCATCAACTGCAAGATGCTATCCTATCAATATGGGCCAACATTTCTAAAGAATGCTTTCAGCACCTTGTTGAATCAATGCCACGTAGAATTAAGGCAGTTCTGAAGGTGAAAGGGGGTCAAACACAGTATTAGTATGGTGTTCCTAATAATCCTTTAGGTGAGTGTAAATCTGCACCTAATTCAGTTTAAGGAATAGCCCAAGTTTCCTGGGGACTCTGACCCTAACCTAGGCCAAAATGTAAATGTAAATATGTAATGATAAATTACTTAAAATAGTGCTCCCTAAACAAAATAACTGTGACCATCAGGTCATTCCTACCTTCATCTGTATCCATAATTAACAGCCTGGTCACATTTTCATTTTTATTCCGTAAACATCAGATTCTTCTTTTTATACAGATGGCAAATAATATCCATAATCTTTACACTGAGCTGTAATGCTGCGTCACAGTGCAGAAAGGAGAGCCTTTTCTCTGTAACACTTTGTATTATATTAGCCCCTATTCAAATTCACCATTGTCCACTGTTCTAATTTCGGGTGTGCCACGGAAATGTGGAACAGACACACGAGAGACATAAAACATGAAAGAAATAAGTGAATCAATAACTCCTACCAGAATTTTTACATCGGGACAAGCTCGTATTTATAATAGTTAGGGGACAGGGTGGGGGGGGCATAAGTCACACAGAATGTTAAACAGAGTAAACACTACTGTAAAGAAGCAGAGAGGGAGTCGCACCGGTCTGATTTAGACTGAGAGACCTGTGTGGGAGGCAGCAGTGGGGGTGACTGAGGGGAGGGGGGGGTGGCTGCAGGTGCACTACTGTTGTCTGGGTTCGGGGGAATGGCGGGGTTTCTAGTAACTCTTGTGACATCAGTGTTCTATTGCGGGTCTGTCAGCCGGGCAGCAACCGTGAGCTGCGCCGTCATTTTTAACAGCAGGGGGAGCGGAGGAGGAATGCTGGGGGGGGCGGGGGTTGGTGCAGCGATCCTGCAAGAGGAAGCGGAGAGGGGAGCTCCCGTTTCACCAGGACCGCTCTCTCTCAGGATAATTGGGGCCGCGAGGGGAGGGGGACAGGAAGAGGGCTGGGCGAGGTATTCGGGTTTGTTGCCAGCCGAGCAGGTCTCTGGCATTCTGCATTCCTGAAGATAAACGCTGTGGTGTCCCCTTTCCCCCCCTCCCGGCCCCCCACAGCCTCCCAGCTCCGTCAGGGTCATTAATAATACTAATGTAGCAGCAGCCAAGTGCGCCTGGCATTTGTCATAAGCATATGCAACTCTTACTCCCCAACTCACTCTCTTCCTCGCCTTTCTTTTTTCACTGCCCCCCCACCGCCACCACATGCCATCTTTGCAGAATGGCAACACATACATTTCCCCCAGTTCATAGTAGTTTCTTTGTTCCCCACATACAGAAGAGGAAAGATCCATCATAAATATTCTCGGAGTGGTGTAATTTAATGATCTCACGAAGCACACTTGCAATAGCTGTCTCTTACTAGATTACTAGTGCCTTCCATTTTGCTTACAAAACCAGGTTTTGGGCTGACGGGGCCCTTAGGGAGATCCTACTTTCTTGGCCATGACTTTTGCTACCAAGTTCCAGACTACATCGGCTCTGTACACTCCTCTACACAGAACACAGTCATCTCAGCTCTGCCACCAAAACATGACGCACTAACACTGAAAGCAAAGGGTTTTGGAATGACGGCAAGCAAACAACCAGGCAAGCTCGACAACTAGACAGACACACAAACAACGATTACTGTCCTTCCTGTGACTGTACAGCGATTGTTCACAGGGGAACAAGTGAGAGTTCCCCCTACAGAAGGAAGCAACGACTGCACACTGTTCAGCTGAGTGTCTCAGATCGTCCACTGGCTCATGTGGCTCAGAGCCAGCTGGCCGGCTGTCTCCGTCTGGATGCAGCCCAGGATTGAGGGGGGAGCAGGGCAGCCGTTCAAGCCGAGAGCATGGTTCTGAGTTTCTGATGGACAGGAACTGCTTGTGTTTCAGCGGCAACAGAAACTGGGCGGCCTCACTGTGCCTCGGTCTGCCCTCGTCTGTCTGCATGTGGTTTCACCTGGTAGTTCCTCAGATTGTTTTTTACAGTAGACTCTCGATTATCCACGTGTGGTTTATCTGATTTTGCAAATGAACTGTGCACCTGAGATTTTCACATAAATTAATGACTTTTTTCAATCCTGTTAAAGCGAGTGTATTTCTGTATGGACTTTTACAACAAAACAAAACAAAGCATCAGGTCCTGCTTAAAAGGTGAGCGGAGTGGTTAACTTCATGGCAAAGGACAACACCCACGCCAGGGAGGCCCACAGCCTTACCTGTGAGAGCATGAAGTATGGATTTGTGCTCTGTGACAGGGTACTGCTGGAGCACAGGACACGAGAGCCACGTTGTAGAGCGGCTTTCCTGCTGCTGACGGGCCGTTGCACAGCTGCAAAATGTGACCTGACGAGATGGTGCTGTGTTCAATGAAGCAGTGTCAGCTACAGCACAGATGCAGTGGGCCGCGGCGTTCGTCATCACACTTATACAGCTAAGGATCTGTGTGACTGTATACCAATACATTTTTTTTGTGAGGGAAAAATAAATCTCACATCCATGAAGATCAGGATTCAGTGGCTCACGCCAGGAAGAGGACCCTGCTCAGCACAGCTCAGTGACACACTGATTTCTTTACAATCCTCTTTACAATGAGCTAGTGGAGTTCCACAATACAGATCACACTCACACACAAACATGGTAGATCATTCGTATGAAAAACAAACACAACAAGCATATCATTAAGTTCACCCGCTGTTGAACACAGGATTGCTGCTGCCAGACATCCTCCTCTGTGCTCAGCAGACCAGACGGCGTCACAGTTCCTTCCGTCTGTCAGTCTGTCTGTATGTACTCCCTAGCTCTGGGTTTAACAGCTCAAGTGGTGGCGGTATGACCCAGCTCACTCCACTCCACGCTGACCTCGCGACATGTCCTGCTGAGCAAGAGAAAGTTTACTTTCCCAGCTGTCCCTCTCCCTCATTCCCCCCCTTGTGTCTGTGTCTCTGTCGGCTCAGTTTAGCGTGATGGTGAGTGGCCACACCTCGGGGCGCGTGGGCCGGGGGCCAGGCTCCTGCTCATCAGCAGCATTAGTGGTCGCTGTGGTGATGGGCGCTGACCCTCGGAGCGGCAGGCTGCAAGGCGCTGGTGTGGGCACTGCCCAGCCCTGACTTTCTATCTCTCTCTCTTTCCACACATCAACTGCACCCCGTGAATCACTGGCACAGCGCCACCTCCCCGCACTACCATTGCCCCCCCGCTGGGCAGCCCCAGCTCGGTCTGTCTGCGTGTCGATTCCTCTCTCACTCCGCCTCTCCTCCATTCTGTTTTCACACCAAAGAGCTGTTTGGCAAAAACTTATGTTTTGCAAGATGGTAACCCCAGCATTTGTGTACTGCATGATCTCTCTGCATTAGCACCCTCTCACTCTCCCTCCTCCTCTTCCAGACTCTCCCTCGCAACAATTTAAAGTGTAACTTTTCTAGTTGTTAAGTTTCAAGACTCTTAAGGGGGAAAAGAAAGAAAGCTGCATCTCAGTTTGCTGTAGCCATGTGCAGAGAGGATGCCAAATGAATAGGTCTGTGGTTCGGTAGTTGATTTCTGAAGAAGAGCTGGGGGGGCTGTATTGCTGCAGTAAACAATCTACATTATTAACCACTCAATGGGGCACTCTTTCTGAGCATGAGCCGCCTGGGACAGATTTTGGGCAAACAAGTAATCATGAAAACAAATCAATCTGCAGTGAGGGTCGAGATCAGCTGGTCAAACGGGCAGTTGATTAGTAGAGGTGGTTGCGTTGTTGCAATTCAAGATAATTGTGTCACAAGTCAGATGAGCAAAGGCCGAGGACTTGGCGAGGAGGACAGGCACGACGCAACTGAATGAGATAAAAATAATAATAGTAATCAAGGTTTTCTTAAAAAAATAATTGAGGGATTTTTTTTTTAAATAAAAATTTGAAGTGACAAAGGGAGCCTTTTGTGTGGAAGATGACGTGGCGAGAGGCTGACACTGTACCCCCTGCAGGAGTTAACCTTCCAGTCAAGATCAAACGACAAAAGTAGGTCAGGGGGAAGAGAGAGAGAGTGACAATTGTGGGGGGGCGGTGGGGGGTTGATAGAGGGAAAGGGGGGAGAGTCAGATATAGAGGCAAAGTGAGGGAAAGAGGAAGAGTAAAACTAAGGGAGTGAACAGGGGAGAGGGAGGGCAGGGGAGGATACAGGGAGATATAGGTTAGAGAAGGAAAAGAGAGAGAGCCGGGGGGTGAAGAGGTAGTGGGGTGGAGAGAGAAGCAAATGTTTGATTGTGTGGGGTGCAGAAGAGACACTGATAGCAGACTAGACTATATGACAGCAAAGTGAAATCAAGGTAAAGCACGGACAGGTGTTTTATTATTTTTATTATTATTATTTATTTCTTAGCAGACGCCCTTGTCCAGGGCGACTTACAAAATATCAGAGCAATACAAAGTGCAATAATACAGTGCAATACAGTATGTGCTTTTATTTTGTAAGTCGCCCTGGATAAGGGCATCTACCAAGAAATAATAATAAATATTAATAATACATTGCAGTTCAGGCATAATACATTTTACACATTTTGATGCAGTGTAAACCATGACACAGGAATGCCGTGGTCAAGCTGAGTGCATTCCGCCTAACGCCACAGCCAAAGCATATGGCTGTGCCAAATCACTGGGCTTAATCTCTGAGCAGCGGCTCTGCAACCCCGGCCACGGCATCCAGCATTTCAGTTTCCTTTTGTTCGTAGATGCGGCAGTTGGACATCAGCTCTCTGTTTTTATTAAATTAACAACCCCCCCATTCCCCAGCTACCACTACCCCCCTCTCTACACTGACTTGTTTGGTCATATAAAATCAACTTTTTTTTTTTAATTAAAAAGCCTTGGGGATGACCCAGTGTTAACGAGCAGATCCTAATTAGACACTCAAGAAGGAGGGAGGCGTGGGGGTGGGGGGGTTCTGGGGTCTGACATGCATGGGCTTAGGAAGCCTGGAGGGGTGGTGTACATACACATCAACATACATATACATATAAAATGTGCTTCTACACTGTGAGGGTGCGATTTGTGATCCCCCGCCTGCCTGTTTCAGCCACACAATCTTCCACTGAGACAGTCCCGGGAATCCAGTGTGTACTGGGATGCGGTGGCAGGTTTACTAAAGCAACAGCACCCCTCCTGTCAAAGCCTAGAAATAAAGGGAGGGCGGGATTATAAATTAATTAATTAATTAATTAAGGATACCCCGTTTTAAAAACAAAACAAACTAAAGACAAGAACACAGTGAGGTGGTTGTTGTACAGAGTTCTATTCAAATCCCACCACTCCCCCACTCCACCACCTCTGCCGATACTTCTCAGCCCTTCTGTGTCAGGCCCTGCACGATGCCACACCAGGTATGCACGGTACATTTGCGGGGGTCTCCCCTTTTCCATGTGCCACTGATTTGCAGTTGAACCACCTCTTGCGTCGCAGCTGCTCATTTCGACGTCGGGACCCTGTTAGAGTACAGCACATGTATCCTATATACAGTCACACAGTCTAAACCCCTGCTGCTTGATTCTACCTGGCGGAGTCATTGTGGCAGCGCTTGTGCCGAGACCACTGCTCGCTCATTGGTCTCGTTCGTCCATTCTTTCAGCCAGCCAGACATCCGGGCACCATGGGGCTGGCACTGGCAGACTGTCTTGGGCAGCTGTGAGAGGAGCACGGGCGCCAGCCAACGCCAGAGTGCTGCTGACATGTGTCAGTTACGCTGCAGCCAACGCGTGTGGACACCATGTAAACGGCAACGCTAAAGCTTTGTGAAAGTCCAGCAGGGGGGGGAGCATTCGTCTGCTCTGATCCCACCAGACACTTACAGATTTTCTCCTGCTGGTGTTTTCTAGCTCAGTCAGGCATGAGGCAGCGATGATAGCAGCAGAACTGTGAACACCTCTGGATTTAGAAACGCCAACAGAGGGGAGCCCGACAGGCATTGCATCAGCCAGCCCCTTGGGGTCCTGACCTTCTCAGCACCCTGTGTGTGTGTGTATTTTTTTTCTTGTTTTGGCCATTTTTTCTTTTCTTGTGATCCAAGCTTCTAATTACTTCATTGAAATTACATTGATTGACCAGAAGGAAACAGGTGGGAAGGGAGTTATGGGATGTGAGGAGGCAAAATCGGTCCTCATGGAGCTGTCTTAAACAATGTCTCTTTTTATAACCACCATCAGTCATTTCGTTAGGTTTAGTCTGTGTTACTGTTTAAGTTAAGTAAGATATTGTTAAATCCTGTATGAACAACATGTACATGTTTTCATTTATTTTCTTTATGTTTAAGTTACAAGAGTGTACTTACTTGTCTGGTCTGTGTGCGTCGCCATTTTGGTTAATTAGAGGGGTGTGTGCCACCGATGGAGCATATCGGTAATTAGTTGAAAATGAGTTATCAGTGGAATTCAATAGGATTTTACCATTTGGGAATTTCAGAAAAACACTGAATTAATTTGTAGATTGAAGTTTACTTTATTTTCTTGTTATTTTTTGTTAATTGTTATTATTTTTCTTTATTCTTTCTTAGTTTTTGCAGAGAGTATTTATTTAGTCCTGCTTTGTACAGTTTGTTTTGTTGGACAGTTATGTTTTGCTGACTGCAATTTTTTCCCATTCTGCTTCATTGCAATATATATATATATATATATATATATATATATATATATATATATTTTTTTTTTTTTAAATTAACCATCACCTTCACTACTCCTTTGCATTCCTGCATAATTTGTCTCCCTACCAAGCAACTGGGGGTGGCTCCCTTACATGGGATAATCAAGAAAAAGACCTGGAAATGTTGATCAGACAGTGTCCAAATTGAAACAACAGTTTACAGGGATTATTTTTTTCCCACCCCTGTAATTTGATGTGGGATTTATAAATCTATCGATGTTAGGATTGTCTTATGTAAGGATAAGTGTTACAAAGCAAAAGTATGTAGTGTGCTAGACTGAGCTGAGGCGTGTAATGTGGAAATGCACAAAATCACAATGCGGTGGAAAGACACAGAGCTGAGCCCCAGTAAACACTGTGTTCTCATGTTTCAAGGGAAAACGATACAGCAACTCCGTGCTACAGAATACAGCCAGGCATGGAATACTACATGAGAGCAGTGAGAACGGGGAGTACAGTACAGGCAGAATTTTAGAAAGCTTAAAAAAAAACAACAGGAAAGCTTTAAGCTTTGAAGCCACAGAACAAATGATTGATGCACCAGCAGCACTTAAACACAACTTTGGTTTCTCTTGTGTTCTTTTCTGTTGGATTGTCATTTTAAAATTGAGGCGTGTGCAAGAGTATCCAGCTAATCAAGTTTTCAAGCGAGAGGAGTTACCTTAGTGAGCGACTGTGACCATGATCGCTTCCCTCACGTGCACTGGCTTCAACCATCTGATTTCATCGTTTGTAGGTCAAATTAACATAAAGATAACAAACCATCACTTTGCATTGCAGAAGGTGTGTCGTTGTTGTTCACCATGGGGCAAACCACATCAGATGACTTCAACAACAAGACCATGGTGGAACATTCTGGTGAAGGAGTGAAAAAAATAAAATAAAATAAAAGATGAAGGCAAGAAAGAGTGGGTGAGGGTGGGGGGTGGCAAAAAGGAAGTCTCTCTGGGGGGCACATTTACTCAGAGCTGTGATTCAAGATGCTGAGCCAGGGCACCACACCACCTCCTGAAAATCCCACTGTGTCTTATCACCAAGACATTTCGTTTACAAGAAGACAAATCGAAAAACAAGAACTTACATCAACACAAACTAGGTGCCATCTTACCAGAGCTAATTAGATGAAGTCATGACAGGATTTAAATATGTAACTGGAAACAAGCATGATTCATTCCAACCAGTAGAAACACATGTGAAAACCTCATCATGAGGAATAAGAAATATTGGTCTCCTCCTTATTTTATTTTATTATGTTTATGTATAAATTTGTCCTAGAATTTAAGTAGGGAGAACCAACTAACCAACCAACCACACAAAAAAGAAAGCAAGGATGTGTACAAACAATCCCCCCCCCTTCAAAAAATTGTAAAATTGTAATATTGTGAGAAAAAAATATATGGGGAACAGAATAATAAACAAATAAATGAACGCAGCATGAGAGAGACAGAGAAGCAGGGAGGGAGAGTGGGAGAGCCAGGCTGGGTGCGATTGTGTGTGCGCGTCTGGCTGCGTGATGGAATGGCTGGGGGATGACAGCAGCCCCTTGCGTGTCATCCTCCCCTCTTAATATAAGCGCTCTAATTGCTCAGAAAAATTACACCAAACGATGATTACACTTGACAACAGCTGACATTACAGTGACACTGTGACGCCTTGTGTGTGTCCCCCCACCACCATCATCAACCTCTTATGCTGCAGCCCCCCCCCCCCCGGTATTGTGCCATCCCTGTTGACCAAAGCCATGCCCCCTGTGACCGCCGGCTGCCCCCTGACTGTATAATCTGTCCAGTGTGGAGATGTTCCAAAAGTTCACGCATGTCATCCCCTGGCATCGCTTTCTGCCACCCTCCATCCGTCACACCGGCAGTCTGTGTCGCATCCCAGTACGCCTGCCTGGATGGCATTACTTTTTTATTTTAGAAGATGTTTTTATCTTGTTTATCTATTATCTGCAATTATATGCATATCCTTTTATATATATATATATATATATATATATATATATATATATATATATATGCCCCGTGTGTGTGTGTGTGTGCGAGAGCCTGTTTAAATCTCTGCCGTCCCCTCAAGCTTGAATATGTCACTGTGCCGTCTCATCACAGCTAATAGGAGCCAAGGCATCCAAGCATGCAGCTGTGACAGATCAGCAAGCAACCCAGCCCCCCATCCTTCCTGGCCTTCTCTATTATCGGCTCGCTGACCTGACCCTCCCTCTCGGCATGCTTAATTTTGATTTAATTTTAGGTCAAAACCTGGTGATCTCTGGCGTCAGGGTGCGAAAAGTGCCAGGGTCATTTCTGCAGAGGAGAGGCTGAGGGCGCGTGGCAGGAGAGTAAACGACGGGGAATATGATGTTTTTTGAAGAATGTTAATTACGTTTTTTTATATATATATATATATATATATATATATATATATATATATATATATTTAATATTCCAGTTTCCTCCAGAAAGGGAACAGCTCTGGCCCTTGAGGACAACTTGCAGGCGACATTTTACCAGACAAGAGTGCAGAAAGGTGATTGATGAAAACACACACAAACAAGGAAAAGGAGGAAAAACATTGATGGAGCGCAACTCAGATCACATTTAACAACAGAACCCCTGAAAGACACCAGGTTGGTCACAATCAAGCGGCTTAGCCAAGACTGACAAGTTCCCAAAACAACACAGAACATGGGACACGTTAAAAAGGAAAGCGGACACTTTGTAAGCTGAGACTGACCAAGGGGAAGTACTGATGTCAACTTCCCTATGCTTCAGTGCAGAGGTAGATATCACCTTCTGGCCCAATTAATTTAAACAGGAAGCCAACACACCAGGGCCAGAGCTGCCCCTTCAGACAGGAAGTGAGGTATGACAAGAGGCCTAGTCCGTTACGATACAGAACTAATCAATTGTTCACTCTGTAATAAAACAAACAAAACAAAAACCCTGACAATAAGACTCATCTTTTTGTTATAAAGCAGAGATTGTTTTCCCCAGCAGCCGTCAGTAAGACGAAGAGACTCCATTCCCAGTTTGGTGTGAAAGCACTCTTTTTTTTACTGCATTCATGCTTATTCTTCGGTTTGCTTCTTTACATAGGTTTTCCTGCATCACCTCCTTGCTTATTTCCTTAGCCTGACCTAAATTACACTTCAGAAATCTGTCTGTAGAGGAGTGTGTGTGTGTTTTGGGTTTATCCCCAAATATGTTGATGATGATGTATGGGTGTATGTGTGTGTGTGTGTGTGTGTGTGTGTGTGTGAATGAGAAAATGCAAGTGAGTGTCTGTGCCGTGTATGTAAATGTTCATATGTGTTTATGAGTTACTGTACGCAAATGCATGTGGGTGCCTTTGTGTGTGTGTATAACAGGCGTGTGTGCACAAGCATGTTCTCTCTTGTTTTGCCGAATTGCCTGTGCGGCCGGCAGCGCAGTGATGTGTTGTGACAGGGGGAGCGCGGACTGGCGGGATGTGACCGCGCAGCACCATATTGCCTGTTCCCCGGGGAAGGGGGATCGGCGTGCCAGCCCAGCCAGGAAGTGCTAATAGGCGCAACACGTCTTCCTTTCACACATTAAGACAGGCGGAGGGTGACAGATCGGAGCTGTGATACTGCCAAGTGTAAAAATCACTCTGCCACCCGTTCGTCGAGCCTCAGCATCTAGCGATGAGACACCCGCTCAGTCAGAACCACAGGCAGAGACTGGCGTTTGCACAGAGATGGCAGTGCAGGGTGCGTGGTTGATGGAGAACGAGTTAGAATGGTCCCTCTAACTTTGTTGAAAGGACTCAAGTTTAAATTTTGAATGGGTTTGCTTTTTAAATGCACATATTTCTATTGTGTTAACTGTTAAAATGAACATGCCATGTGTACACTGTATGGAATGAACAATATTATTCAAATAGGGTGGAAAAAACATGCCCATAGTTTGCTCATAAAGGAAAATAAGCACCTTTTGTATTTTATTGCAATGAAAGCTCATTTTAAAGGTGAAAATACAGAAACTGTATTGTAAAAAGGGAAGCTGTAATTCTACTCTTCCACCCAACAGTGTAGATTTAGGTAGGGACGGTAGGGACATGTCCCTACCAATGTCAAGGGAATGTTGAATTGACCCTACCAATAACTGTGATAAATCTGAAACATGGAGTAATTTATATCCGCTCCAGAAAGAGTTAACTCTACCAGATCGTTGGTCCTACTGCCTGAAAACCAAAACCCTAATCTGACTGTCTTCAGCTTTAGGTTGGACAGTGAACAGTGAACGTTTTGCTCCCGATTTCACCCTGTGAGTGCAGAGTTATTAAAGAGAGAATGAATGTCCTGGCGCTTTAAATTGAATGGGGCCCTGGTTTTTGTAGGTGTTTGGAGTTTTGGCAAAGATCCTCACTTTTGGCAATCAGCAGACAAGAGAATGTCAAATCCCAGAATGCATCACTTATATTGCAGCTGATGTCAGGCACCGGGTAGAGAGTGTGTTTTAGTCATTGAGGCACGAAAGTGTATGAGGACTCGGGAGGAAAGCGTAATTATCCGGGTTTAAAATAAAATAAAAACACAGTCATTCTTAGATGCTGTATATTGTGCCTATATAAAACACAAGAATACATATAATCAGTTTAATATTTACTTTTTAGTTAATGCATTGTCAATATATTTATATCCTCCTTTCTCCTTTTGTAACTTATGTTGCTTGCTATTTTGTGTATGGTGTGTAAAAAGCTAACTCGAACAGTGAATCATGTGTATTAGATTGAATTGACAGTGTGACTATTCAGTAGGCTGAATAAACACACTATATTATGGCTAGGCCTTTTTTATGTATGTATGTATGTATGTTAAAATGCATTTCAGTGGGGCATACTGTATGTCCTTGGTGGCTTGCTAGTTTCACAGCAACATCATGATGGATGTGTGTGAGTGTGCGCGAGCATGTATGGAGCGAATTCATTGTCAAAAGTCGACAGCACAGAAATACAATGTGTGCCTGTAAAACTGCATTTAACTACACTCGTGGTTTTTATTTTACTCCACAGCTCCACTCTGCGCTCAATACCATTACATATGCGCAGTCCTGTCTGCACGCGCAATACTCGCTGCGTGCTCGACACTCTTGCAATTATTTTTGCGAGAGATCGATACTCTTCTCACTGACATCAAAAAACAAGGCATCGATCGTCATTATCATCAAACATGGCCTCAGCAGGGCAAGAGTCTGCATAAATACTTATGGGAATGGGAAAGTGAATTTTCCTGGCTTTAGAATTAATGAAAATGCTTTTTTAGTTGATCTGCACAATCTAGGTTTTCTTCCATCGAGGAGGGGTGACGCAACCATAGATTGAGAGACATTCAAAAGACAAACACTGCACATTTTACGGTGTTGCTCTATGAATTGAATTATTTGTTCTTGTTAATGAGCTACTTACCCTTCAAGGTAATATTCCGCTACTTCTGTAACTTAAGTTTACTTAAGTTTCATCTGTACTCTGGTTGTCAGATAATGAAACTTTTCAGCTGCTTTCAGCAGCCCTTTGACGTTTTCCCCATAAAGACAAGAACGTAGTTATTCTTGTTATTTTAACTGGACTTCTCCAACAATATAAAGCACTTCAAAGCTGAAGTTGGAGTCTGCGTCCTTATGACAGAAATACAGTAACCTACAGTAATAATCAGAGTTTAGAAACAAAATGATCTATGTGGTGTGTGCCATTTAATATTGACTTTATGTAGAGATTTATTTTATTTTATTGTTTGACAAGTATATTTAGAGCATAGAAATGGCTTAGAAATGTTTAAATCCCTCTCTGAAATGTCACAAGAAACAAGTATTTAAAGGGTGTTCCTGGGGGTGCATGCCCCTGGACTCCCCTAGCAACCATGACTCCACCCCCCCAAAAAATATTGTGTCCCCACCAATGTTCAAACCAAATCCACGCCCTTTTTGCATAGCTTTGAAATGGGGGATCTCGGGAGATTGTCATAACCCACATTAGTGTCCGGGCAGTGAGAGTGTGGAGCAGCACAAGAGTGCGCTGTGATGACAGGGAGTGCTGAGAAACCCCTGTGTGTGATGGTGATGGCAGAGCACGAGGTTGCGCACCAATGACAGAAGGGGTAGTGTAGCGTGCCAGAGGGTAGTGTAGTGATCTCGAGCCTTGCTAAGAGGCCTGGGCCTTTTAGTGATGCGGTAAGATCGCTGCACTGTGACGTGGGAGAACACCATTTAGACACCATTGCTTGGTCTGACACTGTGCTCAACAGTAACTGACCATTTCATGCACTTTAAAGACAGTCTTCTGGATTCATAATTCAGGGTGTGTTTGCTGGAAGTGGTAGGTACATAATTTCATTTTTTTAAAGCACAATTCCATGAAGACCAAGAGTAGTGCAGCTGTGCCTTTTAGTACATACATACTTTCAATACTACATTCATTGGATGAAAAATGCAACAAAAGATAGATATGGACCAGTCCTGCTTCTGTCCAAATCAAGAGGCACCTGAGAAATTGTGATTACATTTTCCAGTCTCCAGCACATGAGATGTACCCTTTCAGAACAGCACAGCATTTCTGATTATTTGGTAAAACATTGGGCTACAAAGGGGCAAAACTACAGGATCGTCTGTTGAAAAGTTTTTGTTTGTTTTATTAAATCATTGTGTTCTTATTGAGATATTTGCTTCACAGATGCGATGCTGAGGATTTCACTGTGTGGGAGTCCTGGTGTGTGTGTGCATGCGTGGTTATGAAACCACATATGAGGGACTGAATCATACGGCACCTGTAGCCACATGTCGGTGACACAGAATGGAAAGAAACTTTGAATAATATCCAAACAAGAAACTCTGTCAAAATAAAAGGACTGATTTCTTTTTAGACATTCTCAGTTTCCTATAAAAAGAGGTGTTTATATAAATTCAGCCCGTGTTATTGATATGTGCGCATGCTTGTGTTATTTTCCTTGGGGGGGGGGGGGGGTTACTACGACTAGGCGTCAGTATGTGTCCCACTGGTTTGTATGATGTGCTCCTTCACAGCGTGGTGCTGCAATCTATATATCTATATAGAGACCCATGTAACGGGGCTCATAGTGTAAAAAATTAGCATGTTATGGCAAGGTTGTTCCCTATAGACTTGGTCGAATATTTAACCCCCCTGTCAGGGGGACCAGTATTTTAATGTAGCTGGTTTGATGCTCTGCTGGCGGAGCTGTGCGGATAAGGCACTCAAAGGTGTGATAAAATCAGATTTGAGCGTGGATCCAACGGCACCTTCCTGCCAATCTGCAACCATAGATCTTACTGAATCGAAGCCTTTTTGTAAAATATATGGGATATATTTTATATACATTTTAGTATTTGATGCCTATATTTCTTTTACATTTTTAAATGTATATGGTGAAGTTCATTTCTACAATATATTTGCAATACATAAAATAACTATATGGATTACAGACTAATATATATCTTGAATATATCATATTTTAAATATACATAAATTGTCTAATTTTGGCCTAATAGAAATATAATATTAACACATTTCTAAACATAGTGTCTCTCAAAAGTATTCACCTCCTTGGACTTTTTCACATTTCATTGTGTTACAACATGACATTAGAAAGGATTTCATCAAGGGTTTTTGCCACTGATCAACACAGAAAATGTCCATAATGTCAAAGTGAAAAATATAATCTGCAAATTGTTCTAAATTAATTACAAATACAAAACCAAAAATAATTGAATGTATAAGTAATCACCCCTTCAGTCAATATTTGGTAGATGCACCTTTGGCAGCAATTACAGCCATGTGGATAAGTCTCTACCAGCTTTGCATATCTGGACACAGCAATTTCTACCCATTCTTCTTTGCAAAATTGCTCAAGCTCCATCAAGTTGGATGGAGACCTTTGGTGAACAACAACTGTCAAGTCTTTCCACATATTCTCAATTGGATTGAGGTCCGAGCTTTCACTGGGCCACTCCAAGACATTGACCTTTTTGTTTTTAAGCCACTCCAGTGTGGCTTTGGCTATATGTTTGGTGTCATTGTCCTGCTGGAAGATTAATCTTCTCCCAAGTCTCAGGTCTCTTGCAGACTTCAGCAGGTTTTCTTCCAGGATTTCTCTGTAGTTTGCTTCATCAATTTGGCCCTCTATCTTTACAAGGTTTCCAGGCCCTGTGTCATACCTGCCAGCCACAGTTCCCCTGTTCACCACCAGAGGTCATCATCACCTGAATACTAACCCTGCAATCATCCAATTAACATTCTTAGCTCTTCACTCGTTGGTTCTACCTCTCTCCACCAGCTCCACTGACTCCACTCCACCCTGCCCTTCACTCTCTGCTAAGTCTTGTCTCATTCATTGTTGTATTTCTAAGCATTCCCTCTGGCTTTTGACTTTCCTGTGTTCCTGACCTTCTGCCACCTCTTTTCACCTGTTTCAGCCTGTTTGCCCTATCTATTGACCCCTGGACTGTCTTTGAACCTCGTCTTTTGGATATCCCCTTTGCATTGTCAGCCGTGCTTCCTTTGTATAAGAGCTTGCACTTGGGTCCACCTCAGCTGTCCTCTGAAGCATTACAGAAGACTTAAAACCATGGATCCAGCAGCTCCATCAGATGTGATGACTGCCCTATCCACACCAGCCACCCTGTGCAACCCTGTACAGCTAGCCATACCTGATAAATATGATGGCTCACCGGAGCTGTGAGGGTTTTGTCCTTCAATGCTGTCTTTTTTTTGCCCACTTGCCCTCTTCCTTCCCCTCGGATGAAGCCAAAATCGCCTTCATTGTGGCTCTGCTCACCAGAAGAGCTCTACAGTGGGCTTCAGCTGTTTGGGATAAACAAGGAGGTGTGACTCAATCCTTGACCTCCTTCTTGGCCCATTTTCAGGAGGTGTTCAATCACCCAGCGGCAGGAAGGGATGCAGGCAAACAACTCCTTGTTCTACATCAGGGAACCTCTTCAGCTGCTGATTACGCGCTAACCTTCCGTACCCTGGCTGCTAGAAGCAGATGGGGAGATCAGGCTCTCCTTACAGTGTTTCGCCGTGTATTGCGTTGTGACTTACAGGCGGAACTTGCTTGCAGAGATAAGGAGCGCACTCTGGAACAGGTGATACAACTCGTTGGCAGATTGGACAACCTTATCAGGACCAGAGGGGGACATCCCACATCCTGTGCGGAGCTCAAAATAAAACCTCAGCAAGTGGGAAGTACTCACCTAACAGAAAAAGAGAGACAGAGATGATTGCATCAGCACCTTTGCATCAGCACCAACCGGGACATAGTCTTAAAACCTGTCCAGTCCATCCTAAGCAGCCCCAACTACATCAAGGATACCTGTGAGTACTCTTACAAGCCCCATGATTACTACGAGACAATGTACTGTCCCTGTCCAAATACTCTGCAGTTCAACAACTGTCTTCTTGTCGGCCTTGATAGATTCAGGATCCGCAGGCAATTTCATAGATCAGAAAATACGGCTCAACCTACCCTTCTCTCCGTTCACACCACCACTCCGCCTCAAGGCCATCATCAACCAACCCATTGGATCTGGCCTGGTATCACATAGGACAGACCCCATCACCCTCTTTGTCGGTCTTTTACACTCTGAACAGCTGTCTTTTCTGGTAATTGACTGTCATGATGTTGATATAATCCTCAGGCTCCCATGGCTTGTTCACTATGACCTAGTGGTATCCTGGTCCAAGGGGTATACACTCACCTAAAGGATTATTAGGAACACCTGTTCAATTTCTCATTAATGCAATTATCTAACCAACCAATCACATGGCAGTTGCTTCAATGCATTTAGGGGTGTGGTCCTGGTCAAGACAATCTCCTGAACTCCAAACTGAATGTCTGAATGGGAAAGAAAGGTGATTTAAGCAATTTTGAGTGTGGCATGGTTGTTGGTGCCAGACGGGCCGGTCTGAGTATTTCACAATCTGCTCAGTTACTGGGATTTTCACGCACAACCATTTCTAGGGTTTACAAAGAATGGTGTGAAAAGGGAAAAACATCCAGTATGCGGCAGTCCTGTGGGCGAAAATGCCTTGTTGATGCTAGAGGTCAGAGGAGAATGGGCCGACTGATTCAAGCTGATAGAAGAGCAACTCTGACTGAAATAACCACTCATTACAGCCGAGGTATGCAGCAAAGCATTTGTGAAGCCACAACACGTACAACCTTGAGGCGGATGGGCTACAACAGCAGAAGACCCCACCGGGTACCACTCATCTCCACTACAAATAGGAAAAAGAGGCTACAATTTGCACAAGCTCACCAAAATTGGACAGTTGAAGACTGGAAAAATGTTGCCTGGTCTGATGAGTCTCGATTTCTGTTGAGACATTCAGATGGTAGAGTAAGAATTTGGCGTAAACAGAATGAGAACATGGATCCATCATGCCTTGTTACCACTGTGCAGGCTGGTGGTGGTGGTGTAATGGTGTGGGGGATGTTTTCTTGGCACACTGTAGGCCCCTGAGTGCCAATTGGGCATCGTTTAAATGCCACGGCCTACCTGAGCATTGTTTCTGACCATGTCCATCCCTTTATGACCACCATGTACCCATCCTCTGATGGCTACTTCCAGCAGGATAATGCACCATGTCACAAAGGTCGAATCATTTCAAATTGGTTTCTTGAACATGACAATGAGTTCACTGTACTAAACTGGCCCCCGCAGTCACCAGATCTCAACCCAATAGAGCATCTTTGGGATGTGGTGGAACGGGAGCTTCGTGCCCTGGATGTGCACCCCACAAATCTCCATCAACTGCAAGATGCTATCCTATCAATATGGGCCAACATTTCTAAAGAATGCTTACAGCACCTTGTTGAATCAATGCCACGTAGAATTAAGGCAGTTCTGAAGGCGAAAGGGGGTCAAACACAGTATTAGTATGGTGTTCCTAATAATCCTTTAGGTGAGTGTATACTCTCCTGGGGTCACAGTTGTTTCTCTCATTTTCTCGCTTCTCCATGAAGGGCAACCCACATTGAGAGCTCTCTCCTCTCCTCTCCACCTGAGATTCTGTTGGAGTACCAAGACCAGGCAGCTGTCTTCAGCAAGTCTCGAGCATCCTGCCTGCCTCCTCATCGCTCATGGGACTGTGCGATCATCCTGCTTCTGGGCACATCTCCTCCAAGAGGTCGTATTTATCCTCTTTCCATCCCAGAAACACAGGCCATGGAGGAGTACATCAAGGAGGCCTTGGAGCTAGGCATCATCCATCCTTCCACCTCACCTGCTGCAGCTGGTTTCGGGCTCCGGCATTGTATCAATTACAGGGGTCTCAATTCTATAACTGTTAAATATCGTTACCCATAACCTCTGGTTCCCGCAGCATTGGAACAACTCTGAGGGGCTCGGTTCTTCACCAAACTGGACCTGTATAGTGCCTACAATCTAATCAGCATACGAGAGGGTAATGAGGGGAAAACAGCTTTCATCATGCATTCAGGACACTATGAATATCTGGTCATGGTATTCGTCAACGAGGTGTTAAGACCAAACCTGCATCGCTTCGACATTGCATACATCAACGATATCCTCATTTACTCTTCTTTCTCTGAGAACGTCTCCTAGGTATGCCAGGTCCTTCATTGTCTGTTGCAGAATGGGCTGTACGTCAAGGCCAAAAAATGTGAGTTTCACCAGCAACGAGTGGGCTTTCTGGGATATATCATTGATGACAGCGGAGTCCATATGGATCCAGGGAAGGTGAGAGCTGTTACTGATTGGCCCCAACCACACACAGTTATGGAACTATAGCGTTTCCTATCGCCCAGGATCTAAGAATGTTAAGGCTGACTCTCTTTCTCACCTCTTTGATCAGAAGCGTTACCCCCAACCACCTGAGCCCATCCTATCACCTTCCTGCGTCATGGCTCCCATAAAGTGAGATATTTGGAACCAACTTAAGAAGGGTCTTGCCTCCGATCTAGCTCCATCTTCATGCCCAAAAGCCAAGACCTATGTTCCTGCATCTGCTCGCTCCACATACCATCGCTGGCTTCACTCCACCCCTGCATCAGGTCACCCTGGCTTTCACCACACCATGGCCTTGGTCCGGAAGAGGTTCTGGTGGCCTTCCATAAGCAATGATGTGACCCAATTCGTCAATGCCTGCTCCAGCTGTGCCACATCCAAACCATCCAGGAGTTGCCCTGCTGGTCTCCTCGAACCACTTCCAGTCTTAATCGATTTCCTCACCGATCTCCCTAAATCCCATGGATACACTACCATCCTGGTGGCGATACATCAATTTTCCAAGTCATGTAATTTCATTCCATTGAAAGGTCTACCCACCACTCTCAAAACAGCAGAGGTCCTCTTTCATCATGTGTTTCGTGTATACAGGCTCCCAGAGGACACGGGGACCCCAATTCACCTCACGTGTTTGTCAGTGTTCTTTAAGGCTCTAAATGTCAATGTTAGCCTCACTTCAGGGTATCATCACCAATCCAATGGCCAGACCGAATGCCTAAACCAGGAAATTGGACGCTTCTCAGATCCTACTGTAGCACTTCCCAAACCGAGTGGACGCTTCTCATTCATTGTTGCATTTCTAAGCATTCCCTCTGGCTTTTGACTTTCCTGTGTTCCTGACCTTCTGCCTTCGTTTCTTCAACCACCTCTTTGGATTACCTGTTTCAGCCTGTTTGCCCTATCTATTGACCCCTGGACTGTCTTTAAACTTTGTCTTTTGGATATCCCCTTTGCATTGTCAGCTGTGCTTCCTCTGTATAAGAACTTGTACTTGGGTTCACCTCAGCTGTCCTCTGAAGCATTACACCCTGACACAGAGAAGCATCCCCATAGCATGATGCTGCCACCACCATGCTTCATGGCAGGGATGGTGTTCTCAGGATGATGTGTGGGCCAAAACCTCTATTTTGGTCTCATCAGACCATATAATCTTCCTCCACTTGGTTTCAGAGTCTCCCACATGCCTTCTGGCAAATTCTAGCCAAGATTTGATGTGGTTATTTTTCCAACAATGGCTTTCATTTTGCAACTCTCCCATAAAGGCCACTTTGGTGAAGCACCCGGGCAATTGTTGTAGTATGCACAGTCTCTCCCAGCTCAGCCGTGGAAGACTAACTCTTAGAGTTGCTATAGGCCTCTTGGTGGCCTCCCTGACTATTGCCCTTCTCGCCCCGATACTCAGTTTTTGAGAATGGCCTGATCTAGGATACACAGTTGTGGCATATTCTCTCAATTTCTTAATAATGGACTTTACTGTGCTCCAGGGGATATTCAGTGCCTGGAAATGTTCTTATATCCTACCCTATATTGGTTCCTTCGTTATGTAGTTTTTGTTAGGAATTGTACTAACAAACTGTGGTACGTCCCAGAGACAGGTGTATTTAACCTGAAATCATGTGACACACCTTAATTGCACAGAGGTGGACTCCATTCTACTAATTACGTGACTTCTAAAGACAGCTGGTTTCACCACAGCTCAATCAGGTGTCGCAAAAGCGGCAATTACTTATGCATTCAATTAATTTAGAACAATTTGCAGATTATATTTGTCACTGACATTATGGACTTTTTCTGTGTTGATCAGTGGCAAAAACTCCTGATTAAATCTATTCTGATTACATGTTGTAATGTGGAAAAGTCCAAGAGGAGTAAATACTTTTGAGTGGCACTGTATATTATGAATGCATGTTTGATCCGCATGGGCAGCTCACAGTTGGGTTGCGGACGCAGGACTCACCACTGCACACTGCGTTAGATGAAGTGTAAATGTATGGTTGGTGTCATGGAGACCTCGGGTGCGAGTCTGTAATATTCCAAACACCACCCCCACCCTCCTCCTCCTCCCAATCAGGGGCTCAGTAACGGGGTTAACTGGCACCACTCCAGGAAAGACACAAGGGCAGATTCGACAGGCCCGTTACTCCACACACTGGTGCTTCGTAAGCGCACTCTGGTAGGCTACAGCTTGTTCCAGTTAAGGGCAGGAAAGCAGATGCATTTAATTTCTTATTTCTCTCAACTCCACATCTGTCAGTGCAGATTTACTCACAGTGCCGTAACAGGCGTGAAAACCCCAGGACGCGTCGCTGGATTACACTCAGGAACCGGCTGTTCCTCAGAGCTGACAGGGACTCAGACTGCTATGCAACGGGAGTCTTGATCCTCGGCTCTGTCCTGGCATTGGGCCGACAGGAATCAGGATCTGTATTTGTCTGACCACAGGAAAACGAGGCAAGGTCACGATTGTTTCCTGCTAAGATTGACCCCTCTGCAACCTGTACATGAACTAGTGCCACCCAGGCTCTGCCTAATACACACAGTCACGCACAGAGACACTTAGACAAACGCACACGAACACAGTGGAGCATCCCTCTTGCAGGGGGAGGCTCTATCTCCCTGCTTGTGTCATGTTATTGTTTTGATAGTGAAGACGCCGGCCATTTGGCTGCAGTTTAACCCTGGCATGTAACCCACTGAACATTCGCCCAAGACAATAAAAACAAGGCATGCTGGGAGGCACATCTCATGTTTGCATCAAGTCTTTCTGCTCAGTAATTATTTCAGAAAAAAAAAAAAACTCAACTCCACTCGCAACCAGGCCTTGCTCACTGATCTGGCTGCAGCAGCTGCTGTTTCCTCCCTGCCCTCCCCTCCCACTACTGTGCTTGTGCCCCTGGGCGCACAGTGCTCAGCCAGGCGTGGTGCTGCGAGTGTGCCCCATCACCGATAGGGGTGTTACGCAGGTCGGCAGTTCAACTGCAGTTCACCGCTCCATGCTACATAGCCTCTGCCAAATGCCAGCTTCACTCGTTAATGTTTTCACTGCTGTGTGTGTACTGTGAGTTTCTACTCTCTTGCTTTTCCCCTTCCTCCCCCATTATATATTATATATGCATACACACAATTTATTTTATCTCCGAACCTCGTTTGCCATCACTGTGCATCATGTTTATTTATACAATCGCCCTTAATTATGGACAGTAAATGGCGCAGTGGCTGATCAGTTCTGACCTGTGACTCTGCTCTTTTTCTGCCCTGATGCTGATTTCTTGTCCGACTGAACTGGCCAGATCAATGAGACATCCTGAAATTTGATCGTGGATGTCCACCTTTTAATGGATTCACTATTTAGCACATCCGCCACGGCCCATCGGGCTACCACTGGGACCAGCTCCAGAGTCCTGCCTCCTGCCTGAAGGACGGTCCCCAGCAGGACCCAGCAGGACAGTGGCTGTGGCGTGTCAGTTTTACTACGGTCTCCTTGGTCGGGATGTGAAAGCAGGACTGAAAGGAGGTATGAGAACCCTGTCTTCTGGCTTCCCCTTTCTGGCCAGACAGTCGCCGCTGTCGATACTGACAGGATCGTGATAAGCAAATGCTGTAAATCTTTTTAACAAGTTTCAATAATAAAAACAAAGTGGGCAAAAGAAAAAATGTAAATTGCAAGGAGCCAGGGTGGATTCTCTTCCCGATTCCAAACCAACCCCTCCCGCACCCCTGAAAAAAATGTTCAAATATTCTTTTAAGAAATTCTTTTTGCAATAAGAAATTATATATTGGTCTCTCTAAGTACTAAATTTCTGCACAACTGCCAATAAAAACATAGATCAGAAAGAAAAAGAAAAAGAGAAAGAGAAATAGGAGCGTTTTCTGTTTGAATGTGCAAGTATAATTTTGCACTGCCTTGCAGGTATCGGTGGTTGTGGACTTTCTGACATGCACAAACTCTCACTTTCATACAAAGAAAATGGCTTCTGTAATTTTTATTACAGTTCTGATGTTTGTATTTCTCACCAAGCTTAAAACCCCGCTCGCTTCCTTTCATACCTCAAGTGTCATCCAGCTCTTAGGATGCAGTATGTATGGTCAGGGGAACTGGATTTCAGATATGTCCTCTGTCCTCGAAGCCAAGTCTGAGAGCACGTCTGCACAACACGTTTTCACGACCTTATTGAAAAACTCTGTGAAAGCTCCACTTATCTTTTAATAACCCTAAGTGGTGGAACACAGAGTCCACAATGCAAAACAATAATAGTTAAAAATAGATAAGGGGCCAAGATAAAATATCTACATTTAATTTTCAATTACATACAGTCCTAAATGTGGAAATTCACCAGTCACCACCAACATGAGTTTAAACCACGGAGGGTTTTTTGTTTTTGATTATTTACAAATCTGCATCTCCTGACTGCCTTCCTCCAGTGCTCAGCCAGTCCAAATAAAGTTGCCCATGTGCAACAAGTCTGAATCACAGGGGAAGGCAGTATGGCACAGCAACAAGCTTGTATCCAGTTGTGGTTTGAGGTCAAGAGACACCCACAAAAGAACAACAGTCAGACGAGTTATTTCAATTTAGATTTGGGGCACATTTGAGAAACTGTCATACACCAATAATAAAAATGCAGAGGTATGCCTTTTAGCCATACCAGATTAAATCTTTGGAGTTGATTACTGTACACAAACTGGTCAGTTTGTGTGCAGCGAACACAAAAAAATGACATTTTAATAGTTGAAGCTTCACATGGGGAACAGGAATTGCTTTTTCTGTGTGGTGGGAATGGTTTTGGGGTCTCCTGCCGCTTCCCCACGAGAATGTGGGCTGGTGGAACGAGTAGATAGTCACAGTGCACACACACGACAGGAGATGCTCGATATGCACACACGTGACAGGTTGCGATTACTGCAAGACTAACTTAGTGGGTTTGAGTCCAACATAAGAACATAAGAACATAAGAAAGTTTACAAACGAGAAGAGGCTATTCGACCCATCGTGCTCATTTGGTGTCCATTAATATCTAAGTGATCCAAGGATCCTATCCAGTCTATTTTTAAATGTTCCCAAACTTTCAGCTTCAGCCACATCGCTGGGGAGTTTGTTCAGATTGTGACGACTCTCTGTGTAAAGAAGTGTCTCCTGTTTTCCGTTTTGAATGCCTTGAAGCCCAATTTCCATTTGTGTCCCCGGGTGCGTGTGTCCCTGCTGATCTGGAAAAGCTCCTCTGGTTTGATGTGGTCGATGCCTTTCATGATTTTGAAGACTTGAATCAAGTCCCCACGTAGTCTCCTCTGTTCCAGAGTGAAAAGGTTCAGTTCCTCAGTCTCTCAGTAGGACATTCCCTTCAGACCTGGAATAAGTCTGGTTGCTCTCCTCTGAACTGCCTCTAGAGCAGCGATATCTTTCTTGAAGTGTGGAGCCCAGAACTGTCCACAGTATCCAGATGAGCTCGATTCGATTCGATTCGAGGCGATTCTAGGGTATGTGGGGGCCCCAGGCAAAACAATTCCTGGCGGTGATGCCGGGGGGGGGGGGGGTGCAGCGGAGTTTTCTCCTGTGAGAGTGGGGGGGGGGCGGTGGAACGAGGGGGGGGGGTTTCCCATTGGCGGCCACCCCCTCAGCCCAGGGCCCCAGGCAATTGCCTAGGATGCCTACCCACTTGCGACGCCCCTGGGTCTAACTACCAACAGGGATCACTGTCCCCAACTGGTATAGCTGGACCCGAAATTTATAACTGAGGCCATTTACTGCGATGTGTATTGTGCTGCACTGTTCTGTGCTCTCCAGGACAGACGCCCTCATTCCTGGGCTTGGGCAATGCCACTATTTGTGGTCTGCCTGGCCCCCTAGTGGGATGAGCAGGGATAAAACCATTACAAGATTTATACATGTACATTTTTATGTTTCTTATGCATTATACCAAACAGTTGGCTTGCTCTGAAAGATCAGATCCACAGTAAGACAAATGCCACAGGTGTATATCGGTGTGCTATAGGGAACACATCTGAGCTGCATATCGCCTGTGACATGATAGGAGGGTTCTTTCAAGTGTAGTGTTCATCCTATCAGAGACAAAAATCACACTGCTTTCCACATCTACATCTCTGCACACTCCTCTGCTATTTGCCACAGAGGGACTCTCCGATGCAGTGTGCGCAGATGCCGCAAAAAGCCTTTTCCTGAATTCATAATTGATTGGTGAATCGATTGCATCAGGCTACTCCCTTCCAGCACAGAGAGGAAGAGGAAGAGGATTACTGAAGCAACAGCCAGGAGTTTCATGTTCAGTTACACAGCCCTGTCATCACCTCTCTGTTTCTAGTGAGTGACACATCAGGGGCTTTCTGTGAGGCAGCTTAGAGACAAGGGGGAAAATGGACACTGAGCATGACAGCTAAAACTGGCAGCTTATTATAAAAGAAAAAGTTATAAAAAAGGTGAATCATAACGAAAACCACTGTGATTTTTGTTTCTGATTAGGTCTAGCCACAAGTCTATAGTGGTTTGACTATTGTTCTTTCTTTGTTTTCTTTCCATTTTTAGAATATGTTGCCAGGCTCAAGGAGGGGTGAGGGCACCACTGTACAGCATCTGGCCAGGAGTAGAGTCCGGACAGGGCGTGGAGTGAGAAACAGCAGCCCTGGAAAGATGAGGAGGGAGGGATGGAGTATAATGCTGTAATAGTGTCGATACCAGTGTTGCCAGGGCTACTATACAACCTCCCTTATGTGAATATTTAAGTATTAGAACCCCTAACCATAAAACAACCTCCGCCTCGGGTACCTAAATAAATCCCTGGTACACAAGTGGTCCCTGTGACTCAATGTCACAAGGATTACTGCGTCTCTGACAGAGGGCCCGAAGACCTCCACCACCAGAGACTGAACTTGTGGGTCACTACCAAACTACCTCGTGTGCACCATTCATTTCTTCTCATTTAAGTGAAGTCTTGTTTGATTTTACTCAGAGCTCTAATCAGTCATCTTACGTGCAAAACCCCAAGATCAGCAGAAGTGATTGTACGGGGAAGGTGGGTGCCGTTTTTAATGCATGTACTTGTTTGCGTATTTATTTTTAATTTTAAGAACAGGGTTTGTGATTAGAGACTCTGCGTCTTCAAAGTGGTCAGAGCCTGGATTGGTGGCGGAGGGAGGGGGTAAGGGGGTGGGGGGTCATGCCTGTGAGGTGTTTTTGCCTCTCTCTCTCTATGTGTTAAACCCGAGTGCGTTTGCAATGGGGTTTGCGGTCAGCCTGTTGTTCTCTCTACCACCATGGTGACAAACGCACAGCTCGCAGCAGAGCAGCCCACAGAACAGGAGGAAACACAATGGTGTTAACCTCGAAGACTAAGATCTTTGCTTTTTTTTTTTTTTCTAAAAGGAAGCATATTTTAGAGTAAGGTATAAAAAAACATGCCTATCTACACATTGTTTAAAGTGATCAAGACTTGGTTTATAAATGGCAAAACTTAATTGTTTTATAACATAATACGCTGAAACCATTGTTAATTTTAGAATCATATATACAGACATATAAAAACATATATACACATATATATATTGGTTTAATAGTTCTACAAATCTTAAGAGGAGAATACAGATTTGATAGCATAAGTTAATTAATATGTTTTCTTTTAAATAGTCTTGTTTTGGCGAGTGCTCCAACAACTTTAATAAGCAGTCTCCAGAAGTGCAGAACAGCAGCTACAGACGAGTGCGATCTCACAGAACACGCGTCCTGTCATGTACAAACACTACTAACTATTAAGCTGGAAGTCTTACTATCTGTGATGCGTTTTTCACTGTGGTGAAAGGAGAGAAACAAACGTGTTAAAATAAATGTGTTAAACTGATGTTTCCCTGGAAAAACACAGCAAAATAGCCCTATTTTATGCAGAATATAGACCGCAAAATAAGTAAGAACTACAACTGAGGGGTCAGCTGTAATGAATAAGCATTTGCTGCCAGCAGAACATGCCAACCTAGGAACTGCCAATTAAGCGTCTTCTTTAATTTTAGTTAAGAGCAAAATAAACAGAATTTCAATGAAGAAATTTGTTTAAAACATACTGTAACAAAGTTAATCCCCCCCCACCCCCCCAAGTCATTTGGATAATCTAAAGCAGTTATGTAAAGATTTAGAATAAGATCATACAATTAGTAATATCAGGCTATATTCTAATACTTTAACTGCATTGTGTTGTACCCCTGGTGTGTAATATTCTGATGATGGCTGTACAATACAATAAAACCACTAGAATGGTCGTCCCAGCAGGGATCCAATTCCCAATAGGAATTAATTGGGGAAGTTAGTCAAGTTTATGAAAATACAAATGGCAAATAAAAATTAATAAACGTCCGTACACAGTTTTCCATCAGAAATAATCTACACCACCTGGGCTAACAGGAACAAAAACATATTTGTTAGATGGGCTTTTGCTAAAGAGCCACACTCCTGTATTTGCTTTACAGTAAGCAAGATGATGGAACAGATATGCCTTCCTCATTGTTTTCCCCCAGCACTCACTGCATCTTCACACTGAAGATACTTTCCCCCAAAACAAGTACCACTGTTACATGCGAGTAAAAAATTGAACGTCATTATCTATTATATGCTTGTGTTTTTTAATTATGAAATGCCTCATTGAAAGATATTTGTATGAAAAAAGATAATCAGCCAGCTACGTTTTGTGCTAGTAGCATGATTTTTCCACCACCCCCTAGGATCTTGATTGGAAAAAATACACCAAACAGATGTACAAAAAGTATTAAAACAAATATTATCTTGTGTTCTTGGTTGTCAGATATGTTCATTTTAACATATCATCATGTCTGCATGCATCTGTGGTTGTTCATGAGAGGCTGAATGGGTAGATGTCACATTTTTTAAAAGGTGCGTGCTGCTGCCATGTTTGGGTATGTTTTTTATTCTCTGGCACTTTGCTACCTATAATATTTTGCTACCTGTTTGGGTTATTTACCATTTCTTTCTGATGTGTAGCTGCTGTGGATTTGAACAAAAATGTGTCACAATGAAACATTGAACAATTAATTTGTAACTAAATTCAGTGTTTGAGATCTGTTGCCACATTCGTGTAGCATAGATTTTCACAGATTTGTGCTGCTCCACCAATGGGATCTGTGGAATTGTGCTTCTGAATTTAGCAACTGTAATTCTTCCACAAACAGAAGGTTATTTAAAAATGCTGAATAAATGCTCTTATTGGATGCCTAGTGCAAGAAAATGTTGCTTTCATGTACCGATCGAACATGATTTCGGGACACCGCGCTCTCAGAAACAAATTATTTTTAACTATTGCATAACACTGCACGTATTCTCATCCACATTTTTACAAAACTGACCCTATATTTGTGTGGTTATATGCACCTCATAAAACATCACGACTCTGTAGTTTCTATTCAGTACTACGAAGGGCAACAAAATGGTGTGCTTAAGACACCAAGTGTTTCGAACTGGAAGTGGGACTTTTTATTTTAATAATCTATCGTTTTATCGTTATCAATTAATGTTATAAAATCAGTGTAAATTGTGTAAATAAGTAAGGCAGACAATATTTTTGAGCAATTTTAGTTAAAAAATATATATATTCTTATGTTTTTGATGACTACAAAGCTTCTAAACAACTGCAACTTTTTGTGATCAAATTATTAATAACATCACCCTCACTGCTACATGTTTTTGAGAAGACCCCTCTACACTTCACGCAATGCTGTACCATGCAGGGTAGCAATGGCAGCAGGTCTGCAAGGTGTTCTCAGCATTAAAGAGAACAGCCAGTTTGGGAGCTCAGTTGTCACACCAAGCAGAAGCGTGGTGCACAACAAGGATCAAAGCCCCTGTGGTTATTACCCCTGTGTCGCACCCTTCAGGAACTAATGGTGAGGTTCCACAAACACGCCGTGCTCTTTTGACACCGCTTTACTAGTTTAAGTGGTTTCTCGAGTGCAAAGGTCAGCCACAGGGACTGTAGCCCCCAGCCAGGCATCAGGACAAGATGTTCTTCTGCCAATTGTTGTACTGCTGAAAGACAGATAGCTTAGTGTGCCACAGACAACCCCCAAACAAGAACAGTACAACACTTCCCAATGCCCCTGCCTCAGGGGAACAATGTCCCAGAGTGCAACAGGATTATACCAGATATCTGAAAGCTTCTATATGCCATTGTCTAAAACACTAGAGGTCCGTCATCCTAAAACCTGCCTGATGGTGCCCAGAAATCAGCAGACATCCTTATGTCGTTGTTCAAGGCGATTTACAATACAAAGCAGTCACATTTACACTCTAAGGTTATATACAACAAATAAATGTAGGCCTAGAAAAATAAATAAATGTAGAATTGGAAGCATTATTATTATTATTATTATTATTATTATTATTATTATTATTATTAATAATAATAATAATAATAATAATAATAATAATAATAATAATAACAACACAAGCTTTAATAAAAATTAAGTCATTGTCTTTGATCTCTGGGCACCTCCAGGCAGGTTTTAGGACGACCCCTAGGTCTGTGAGCTTCACACAGGCAAATTCTTTACAATTAATATTATTAATAATAATAACTCAATGTAGAAGAAAATGTAAATTGTTCCAAAGCAGTTGCAAGACTGAGGGGAAATTCTGTGTGAAATGTCTGACTTACCCTGCGTTCACGTCATGTGGAAATTACGGTAGAAACCACTTACTTGACAGTGTTCACGCAATGACCTCGAATGAACCCGTTCAGACGCCAAGATGGAGGTTTTCCGCAGACTTAGTTTTATGCTCGTAATAATTATGTTAAGATGTGTCACAGTTACAAACATACATACAGCATTCAGATACACACAAATACAGAAGGTATCAAGAACGTGTCATAAAGTACTGTGTCGGCCGAGTTATGGCTAATGACAGCCATAGTGTCATTAGCCCAGGTGAAAAAAACAGTTTAAAAACATTATATGAACGTTCATTGTACTTGAGGAGGCAAAAATTATTGAATTAATCAAAGATTTGCGTTTTATTACATTTACAAACGAATTGGATGCCATGTATGGTGTTGTTTGCTTATATTTCCGCATTTGTGACGTCACAATTCTCGAAGTGGGAGAAATCGGGGTCTGTCTCCAAAGTCCGAGTTCACGATCCGTATTTACGACCTAGAAGCTGACATGGACGGTTTTTTCAAGTCGGGAGCTCATATTTACCATCCTTCCCACAGGACGTGAATGCAGGGTTATAATCAACCGTCACCGACAGCGATCACAGCTGCATCGTGGGGAACAGAAATCATGAGGACCAAGGGCATTCACACAATATCTGTTTCTCTCGGTGCGTCCGTTTCGTTGCCACTGCGCAGACAAACCCCACACTTAAGCAGAAATGTTCTTTAACGTGTTTTGAATGTCTGAAAATCTGGTTGTTTCGTTTTCTACTTTGCGTTGCTACCACACAGTTTCGTAGGGCCTCACTGCAACAGAAAAGCCACCCAACTGAGTTTTAATTTGAAGAAGCGAGCAGCGTTTGTTTAATGGTTTTGTCGCGATTCGTTGTTTTTAAATCTAGGATGTCATTTCCTAAGCCTCTGCAAAAGAAAACGCCCAAAGCTGATTAAAAAAAAAGAAAGAAATAAAAAGCATGTCACTAAATGTAAACGATCTGCGTTTTCATTTTTTTTTTTTTTTTTTAGTTTTTTGAAGTTTATCATGACTAGATATCTCTATCTCTACTGGCTATATATGCATACACTTTTATATTATGGGACACCAGCATTGGACAGGTGAGGACATGACATCGTTAGCAGTGCTCAAGTCTGTGTTCAATATAAATACATAAATAAACAAATACACAGAAAGCTTTATAACTCTACAATTTCTGTTTACAGAACTTAAGATTTGTATAGTAATTTCTAGAATAACAATTCTCGGAAATAATTCACGTAAAGCTGCGTTTAAAACGGGTGTGTTCGATTAACACATAATAGAAATGCTGATGATGCCTATTTGCTTTAACTAGCCCTACACGTGATTGACTGAATGGTGTTTGTCGTAGCTTTATAAATGTTACCTGAAATGGCTTCATCTGCATCGCCGTGGATAAACTGTCTCCGCACATCAACACTGTGACGTCACAGGTCTTCTCCCAGACTCGTCACATGTTTGGCGCGAGCGGGCCAGGGTTACAAAATTACAAAAAAGTGTTCGATTTCCCGAAAACGTCATTTCCGCATTATAGGTTTAGAATTACAATTGCCATATGATGCTTTATACAAATGTTGTATTTAGATTCAGTTGTTGGACCTGTCCTAGACTGATATACGGGACAGAACAATAGAGATGTTCCGTAATTGCTTTCCTGTGTGACGTTTCTGCCGAAAGTGTTCACCTTTCCTAAGCAAATAGGAACACAACAAGGACGTTAGGGTTTTTAAAACGGGCCTAGTAGCTGTAAAAATACAGTATGAAAATACAGTAATTTCATAAAACAGTTGTGTATTTTTAAATTATCTGTTTTGTAAAATTGGCTGAGAAAACGGTTACATATTATTATTATTATTATTATTATTATTATTATTATTATTATTATTATAAAACATATGCATGGCTTTAAGTCGGGATTAGTGATGATGATGATGGTTATTGTGCAGAGCCTTACAGCAGGGCCAGCACTCAAACTGCCTCACATGCACCTTTCCAATTGGGAAGTTGTGTGCTAATGAAGCACACTTGTGATATTTTCCCCTCACTGTTTACCACAAGTTCACCATTTTGATCGCTCTTTTCACCACTTCCGTGTCATGCTTCACAAGCCTCCAATGAAGGCAAGACCATGCCTTAGCGTGGTAAACTTTCATACAGGATTTAACCCATACCGAGACTTTGTGACATAATATGTACCTGTGATTTCTCTATCTCACTGGATCAGTCCTGTCTCCATCTCACTCTCTGATCAGGTTTGCATGTTAACGGAAACGCTCTGATTACACTCAGGCAGTGCAAGACAGCTTTTATTGTTTAATGACTGCATTCATGCTTTAAACCAAAGGTGTCAATTCTCAATTCTCTCTCGCTCTCTCTCTCTCATTTCCCCTGTACCTGGTGGAGCCGAGTAGTTACGGCGCAGAGCGTGGCAGTGGCAATGCATGAAGGAAAAAATAAGAAAAAGTAATGATATCAAAACAAGAATGAGAGTGGAAATTTAGACACCAGGCCTGTAGGACAGAAAGTTCACCAACAGGGTGAATGTTTGCTGCTGCGAAAGGTGCCTGATTGTTTTAAATCACATGACTCAAAATTTTACCTGAGGGGTCTCTCCCCACCCCCCTGCCGCCTGCCCCTCACTCACTCTGTTCAGGGGGAAATTAGGTGTAGGAGGGATCTGTGGTTTGTGAGAGAGGTAGGGTAGTGGTTTGATAGTGAGCATCTTTTTAAATTTATTGTTTAGGTCTCTGTTTTGTTTTTTATTCTGTGAATTCAAATCCACTCAACATCAGGCCCTTCACATTGGAATTTCTCAGTATTGAGTACTGCCACTCTCTCTCTCTCTCAATGGTTTTAAACAATGTATGGATTGTGGATTATTACACAGAAATAATAACATCTTATTTATGCTTGTGATATAAAATTGCCAATGTAAGGACCTGAATAATAGTAACTATGCTTTGAATAGGTCTGCAATCAATCTGTTTTTACGGGAGCCATGACTGAATCGACTGGTTCTTAAAAATGCCAACATATTACCCCTGTTCTACAGGCACTTAGCTTCTATGATTTGTTAGTAATCTGTTGTCAGTTCACTTCTTGTGGGCCCTCCCAGCCAGTTCTCGGTTAAGTATTTCTCTCAAACTAATTTGAAATGAGCTAAGAAGCGATGAAATCTGCACTGCAGGCTACAGCTCAGACTAGCTTCACACCTCCGGTTCAGACCTAACACATACAGGCTCGAAAGATGGTGTGAGCCTGATAAAGTGGGGGTTTGCGATAAATACGCTCGGCTGCACAGAAAATTAAGATACAGCCCTGCCTGCTGCTTCTGCATATTTCAGGATCTGCGTGTATGTACATGAGACAAACTCTTAAAACAAGTGTCGAGCAGCACGGAAAGTCACGATTTTACATTCATTAATGCAGCTATAATAGCTTAAATCACGAGATATGTTGTTTTGAGTTGTATATGTTACACTACGCTGTGGCTTTCTGTTGTCAGAACCCATAGTGGGCCGCACCAACACATCATGGTGTTAGAAAAAGCCAGGAATGACCTGAATCTCCCGTGACGTATTTGCCGACCAAAATAAAATTAAAAAAAAGAGAAAAGTGCCTCACTTTTGCATCGGATTTTCCCTGTCCAGATTGCGCTAGATTTCCATGGTAGGCTACACGTTACATAATTCTCAGAATCAGTGCCATCAGCGGAAGAAACCAGATATCGAAGTGGGTAAGACTATCAGGCACGGCAACCTAAAAATGTGTACACAATGCAGTTATAAGTAAACCATAAACATGTAATTTTATGACCCTCCCCCCGCCCAGCACCCACAAAAATAAAAAATAATCTGACGTGGTAATTATTTTCATCTGTATCGTGGGAAATTATCTCAGCCTCATGTCAGTTCTCATGCCTGATGTTTACCATTTGATATTACACTAAAACCACGTTCAATTGCAGTCAGTTCTTCAAAATTCATTACTGTGTTGTTTTTGTTTTTGTTTTGTTTTGTCTTGTTACTTCATTCTGGTTCTCTGTAGCCAGGTGCATTCTTCCTGGATTGACTGTAATATTTCATTCACTGTAGCTTAGACATGACAGGCTTGCTTGCTTGGCTTGGCCTCACTTTGGTTAAATGCTTTTTCTTCCAGGTGTGTTTTTAAATGGTCTTCTCTCCTTTCATTCACAGTACTCTGCACTTTGATGAATTGTGGTGTAGGCAGGAAACACTAGGATAACGGCACCTAGGCTTTCATTAATAGTGGTTAATGTGGCGGGTGTTTTGAAATAGTAAAAACAGAAATCGGGTCTGCTAAGTGGGCGGCCTCCTGTTGTCAAGGTTTCCATTCATCCCGATAAACAGTTCCCGGGATTACCCAGGAGCCCTACTGTTTTCGCCCATCTTCCCGCAGAGCAACCCCCAGCCCACCCCTGCCATCTAACCATAATCATGTCCCTAGCTGTAACCCAGACACCATCCCCAACCCCAGCTCTAATCAATAACCTTAATCTTAACCCCACTTGTTCAACTAAACCATTCTGCTAACCCTTACACAGCCTAACAGTATCTTCTCCCTGATTCTGAAACGTGGGAGGTGTGTCCAGACTGTACAGCAGACAGTGCTATCACTGCCGAGTTTCTCTCCACTTTTATAACAAGGAGAATCACCCTATTCTGACTCTAGAGACCTGTGTCAATGGCCTTGACAGGGCTGGGCTGCCAGGAAGTGGAGCTGTGAGGCTGCAGCTCCATTGTGCCTTAGCTCACCTTCACCTGGAGACATTGTGGGCAAAGCTGAATGCAGGTGACAGTGTGGTGTCCCCGGCACCTGAGCCCCAGCACACTGTGAAACATCACTCCACCCAGGTCCTGCAGCTCGGTCTACTGGCTTGGCTGAAAGGCCTTGGATTACTCAGCACAGCAGAGAGACAGCTGCCAGAGCCCACTGCCAGGAGGTGCAACAATAAAGTGACTCATTAAAAATAAAAAACATCATGTTTTGTTAGAAGGAGTGTAACCTTTTACCTGTTGCTTTTGTCTTTCATTAGGAGGCTAAATATTTAGATGGATACATATAATTCAAATCAGTTTCCTTTGTTGTCAGAGGAGATAAATGCAAACCCATGCTGTCAAAAACAGGTTATCCTGTGCGCATTTGCGTGGGTAAGGAATTTTCCTCCTTAAGCTAAAAACAAATCACACACAGACACATATTTCCCTTGCCTTAGTGCAGTTATGTCATTACAGTTCCTCCCTCCCTCCCCTAAACTGCCTCTCCACCGCCCGGTAACCCAAAGTTGAACTTGCTGAAGAGATGCAAGTGCACTGCGAACCCGCCCATCCTGTCTGAGACCGCAGCACCGAGTCTCAAGCAGCTCTGTTGGGAAAGCGCTTCGATCTCTAAACACGCTTAGACCCCCTCGCCGGCCCCCTGTACACACAGCCCCCCTTTCCAAGAAGCAACCAACTTGAACTGCTATATATAGATATGTGTACAGTGCCATTATCGTGAGCTAAAGTGGTCTCACCAAAAAAGATAAAAGAAAAAATACCCACTTTCCTTGCCGGTATTCTGCTTACCACCAAACTGTTGAGTTCTGGAAAATACATTTCTGCCCATTGTGCGCACACAGCCACCTATCTCCGTTTCCTCAAGACACGCCTGTGTTTCCTATCAGACTTCAGGTAGCAACTTTGTTTTTTTTAATTGTTATTCTGTTTACAAATCTGGGTCACTATTTTTCCGTTTCAGTAGCCTACACATTGTGACCGCCTTGTTCCAAATAACTCACCCACCATTTTTTTTCCAACATTATTATTAGTATTGATCACCTCATACTTTGAACACACTAGCTTCATACAAATTAAATTATATGGGTTCAAATTAGGGGTAAAGGGGAAACAATGTGTAACAGTGTACCTTGCTTTTTACTACAGAAGTTAAAGCTCCCTGCACCCATACAGAGTGGCATGTGCTGCAGTGGCTGTTTGTTTTCAGGGTGACATTTTGCGGGAGGCAGCCGTGCTCGGCGTTAATTGTGTTCATGTTAACCTCTGTAGTCTCTGCCAATTATGGGGTGATTGAAGTCAAGCTAGGCCGAAAGCGCCTCTCTCCCCCTCTCCGCACCACACACACTAGGAGGAGGAGGGTGTAGGTTGTGGGAGGGGTGGGTGCAATGGAACACTGACCCGCGTTAATTAAACATAATTAATTATAACAGCAAGGCGATTTCGTTTTAGCACCCCGGTCGACAAAGCGCCTCACAACTGTCAGTCAGTTCACACTCCATTTTGTTAGCAAGCTTCGCACCTGCCACAGTGATGGATGTTACAGAGAGGGAAAAGAAAATAGGAGAGAAAAAACACAAAGCACAGTAAAGCGAATCGGTTGTTTCAGCCTCTGGGGAGGATGTGATAGAAGGAGGACAAAGGGGTAAACTGTGTTTCACACCCTGGTTGGGTCTCCCGCCAGAATGCAGCGGCTGCCACAGAAGATATGCCCCGATATGCAGCGCCTTGGGGACATGACACAGCACACATCCGTGATCCAGGACTGGGACTGCCCAGAGCGAACCTGCAGTAACTGTTTCTCCAAGGTCTCTCCAGGGCTGTGCTCCACCGAGTCAGACCCCCTCCTCCAACACACACACACAGACAGTCGTGTTTTCCAGATCCAGTCCCTGGAGTGTCCCCAGCCCAGCAGGTGTAAGAGGGATCATCGTGTACATGATTGTCGGGGGTCATGGTCTTTTGGCGTAGCAGCCATATCACTCTACGTATGGTCTTGCTCCGACCTGCACTTGACACAAGGCATTATACAGACACTACCTCACAACTAACCCATCTACAGGTGCTGCAATTAACTTTCACAGACACAGCAACGAACCATTTCCCTTTGCAAATGACAGGCGGGGAGACTGCTGAGGAGCAAGGTGTTTATTAACTGAACGCTACAGAACAGTATGAAAATAGACCAGATCTCGTGCAGGGACGGCATCTCGGTGCACGTTGGAAAATTGTTGTTGTTTTGTTGTTTGTTTTGTTCTTTTAATTGAAAATGTCCACAATATTTACACACAACCCCTCCCAAGATAAAGCCTCTCTTACAATAAGCTGTTGAAGTACCAGAGCTATAATAAATGTATTATTATTTTTTGTATTATTGTATTTAAGCTCTGAAATTCTGCTGTCCCCAGGGGTATTCCAGCACTGTGTTAAACAGAGGAGCCATATTCACAAAGCTTTGCCCCCCCCCCAAGTTATTTAAGAAAAAGCTGGACCATTTACCTGCTTCTGGCTGAATGATTGATCTATTTAAAGTCTCTGCTTTTTGTCAAGGGCTGTGCATTCCTTTTTAGAGAGCCGCCCTGACAAGAGCCACAGGGCGCACGTTCATACCAGCGACTGATTTGCTTGAGAAAATTGGTCTCAGAGTAAGTGAGAAAACCAACAAAACAAACAAACAAACAACAACAAACAACGGCAGCAAAAAAGAAAGAGAGAGAGAGAGAGAGAGAGAGAAACGTCTTTAACTCCTGAGTTAACTCTTTGTGAATAGTGGCTGGAGTGTGTTAGTGTGTGAAGGTGAGACTGTTGGAGTATGGAGATAGACAGGGGACAGTCTGTATCACATGCACATGGTAGCACTGTGTCCATGTTGCACTCCTGAAGACCCACTTACAGCCAGCAATCTGAAAGCATCATTAGGAAATGCCTTAACTAATTAATTCATTAAATGGATAATTGTATGTTAAAAAAAAAAGATATATTGTTGCCCTGGATATGGGTGTCTGTTTAGAAACATAAGAAATATAATGAATAAATCTCAAAATGATTTACATCAAAACAACAGTTTTAAAAGCGGAGATGATGTTCACACAGACAGTTACTGGTTGCAGAGAGAAAAAAAAAAACATACTGGTTAGTGGGTGCAGCAGGACTGGAGTCTGGAAACAGCGCGTTGCACAGTGGAAGAGGCCCCCACACACTCCCAAACATCCCCCTCCAAATCCAAACCTCTGAAGTCTACTTGCTTCCTGACAGGCGAGGGGCGATTTGGTCCAGTTGGCACTCTCTAGTGTCCCAAGTCTAATGAATGGCGCTGGGAAGCACTTATGCGGACAGTGATCACGGGGGGCCGGGGGCGGGAGAGCCAAGGACTGACCCTCGGAGACAGCTGCCTCTCGCCCGGTCTGTGTGACGCAGGGCAGCAGTGACCGGTGTGTGACGGACACAGGTGTAGTCTGGTACTGTGACTCTCCAGGAAGACAAACACAGCTCCTTATTTGTTTTCATTTCTTTAAATAGATCAAACCTGCCTTTGCTCATACATGCTTCACTACTACTTTATCATAGTAAAAATAAGAAAATAAAATAAAAATAACCAATCTTAGGAAATAGTTTGTCACATATTCCAGATTAAAAGTTCTTTCCCAGGGCATGTAGAAGAAAAGAGAAGCGCCTAAAAAAAAAAAAAAAGGAATAAAAGAGTTCCTGTAACACCTGCCCCCATAGCCAGGCATGCAATGGCAGCCAAACCTGGGTTAGGACTCTTTGGTGCAACAGTGCAAAGGGAAAGGCAGTCATTTGATGTATTATAAATAGAAATGTTAGAAACTGATTATTATTATTATTAAACTGTAACTGCAAGTACACTTTGATGCCAGGCCTCGCCAGGAAGCAACACAGCAAAATATGTGCCCGAGTCCCTACAGTCAACACTTTCTAGTATTGCTGTCATCATTATTATTATGACTAAGAAGTATTGGTAGGAGTAGCTGAGTTATTGTGCATCAGGGGCTTGTATAATGCACCAGACTGTCTGTCCTGTAGGGTGGCACAGAGAGGTATAGGGCAAATCCCACACTGACTGTGTGCCTTCGAGTCCCTCCTCGTGTGCAGAGACCAGAGACAGGGTCCGGCTGCATCACTCAGCCCAGCCCAGGTTGGGTTTATTCTGGACTGAATCTCGAGGACAAGAGCAATGCACAGAGTCCACATGCTATGCTGTCCAGGGGGAAAGCCTCTGTATTACATTGTTAAATTATTGAATAATGAGGTGTTTAATGCAGCTGCATTGAGCAGCCAGCTGTATAAAACACCTAGTGCTAATGTTGTTCTTATGTGATTCCAGGTTATTGCTCATTATGATCAGTATAATACCTTAGTGGAGGGTAAAACTGCTGTATCTCACTGAGCGCTCAGGGAGTTTTGTGCAGTTGGATCCAGGCCCTGGAGCTCCCAAGGAGACCACCTATGGCCATGTCCGTGTGTGCACTTCGGGCAGACTTTTCAAAAGAGACGTCACTTTCATGTCATGTTCCGGGTTCCGGTATTCTGTGTGAAGGGGAGTGTTTTGTTAAAAAAAAAACCTTATCTTTCCTTCTGCCCCTCGCCCCCTCCCTACCCCGCAGAGTAACCTGGAGTAGGTGTGTATGTGTGTGCGTGCGCGTGTGGGTATGCGTGTGTGTGTGGTGTGATTTTGCAAGAGCATGCCTGACAGTTGTCGCAAATGGTACGAGAGAAGATGAAACCATCGAGTACGCTATGAGTGCGTTTCAGAAGGTACCTGATAAACAAAATATTTCAAGTCGCCCTGATCGTTCCAGATCCTCCCTCATTAGTCTTCATTAAAAACTGCACAGTCGTGCAGCAGCTTGTGGCCCTTTGTTGTTTCCTTCTGTTGTTTTTTCATTTGTTTTTTTCCTCTTCAGAAATAACTGCTGTAACTCCTCTCAGATCTTAGGTAAGTGCAAAACAAACAAACAAAATAACAACCCCCCAAAGAACCACAGTCCAGTCTGGGGTGAGTCCTCGCTCCACCAGCATCTGAGATTCAGTTCCAGGAGGGTCCCGCAGGGGGCACTGGGCCGCTCAGATCTTGCTGTTCTCCAGGTGCGTGTCGATGTGTTTGATCAGGGCGTCATCAGGGTAACCGATGGGGAAGGCCAGCTGACACAGGGGGCAGCTCCTGATGTCGTTGTCCTCTGTCTCCATCCACAGCTGCAGCCAGTCAGAACGAAGGGGTTAACATTTTTAAGGTTTAGCCAATCACAAACAAACAAAACCACACAAAAAACTGCTGCACTTTTTAAACCAGAAAACCAGAAAAAGCTTTTTAAACTAATCTCATAGAAACACTCCTAGCCTACTCAAGCTCTGTGACAACATAAAAAAGCTTGGAACAGGCCCTTGCTGTTTTCGCTGGTATTAACCTGTGAGAGCAGAGCGCTCAAACGCCAGGGCCTGAGCTACTGCAATATTATATACTACACACCAGCTACTGCAGTATTATATACTACACAGAATGACAGACAGGATTTACAGTACTGGTGTGTGGTGGGGCGGGGGATGCTACTCACGTTGATGGAGGGCCAGGACTGGGCGTGGTCGGGATGCAGGTAGGCTGCCGGGTGGCAGGTGAGGGTGCTGGGGCCGGCAGGGATGGGGAAGGTGGAGCAGGAGGATGGGCCCCGGATGGCGGCGGCGGCGGCAGCGGCGGCGGCAGCAGCTCCTCCCAGCGAGCCGGGTGGCGTGGTGGGGGGGCAGGCCCACTCTTCCTCATCCTCTGAGGACTGGGGGGGCAAGGGGGGCGTGGGCGGTGGAGGCGGAGGGGGCGGGGCCGGCTGCTCGAACCGCAGGTGGTGCACCTCGGAAAGAGGGAAGGGAAGCTCCCTGGTGTGGCGGGGGCTGCTGGCCACGCTGCCGCCGCCCCCCCCCTGCACCGGAGAGGAGGGCGGAGCTTGTGCCGGGTGCTGCGGCTGATGATGCTGCTGCTGCTGGTGGTGGTGGGGGGAGTGATGGTGATGCTGCTGTTTCAGGTAGCCCTCTCCGTACGGCCGTGGCTTGGGCAGAGTGGACACCGGGTCCAGCTGGAACCGAGGCGGCCGCTGATAGGCGGAGGGGTCGCTGACCTCGGAGTAGCTGCGCCGGCCCTGGAAGCTGGCGCGCAGGTGGTGGCTGGGCGGCCGGCTAGAGTAGGAGGCCGGGCCGTCACTCATCTCCGGGAGCGGAGAGCGGCGGTGAACATCCGGGGACAGGCGCTGCGGCACCGGGGAGCGGCGCTGGGGGGCTGGGGAGTGCCGCTGTGGGCTGGGGGAGTGCCGCTGCTGCAGCACTGGGGAGTGCCGCTGGACTGGGGGGGACAGAGAGTAGGGTTACGGCTGCAGGGACACACTAGATGACGCAGCTATGGAGATCTGTGCTGCATTTACCTACTGCATTGGAATCTGGGTCGGGGATTTCAATGCCTCACCTGCACATTTAGGTCCCTGTTGCCTGGGGAAATTTCATGGGTCAACGGCAATGTGGGTGAGGAGGGGAGGAGTACAGATTTATACTTCATCTAAAGGATGGTTTATAATTAGAAAAATGAAAATCACACTTTTGTAAAGGGCTGTTTGTGTTTCTGTTGGCTTGTTTGTTTTTTAAATAAACTTCATGAAGATATTTGTTTTTTTCTTTTTTCTTTTTTTAAGCAGCATTTGGTGAAATGCTCAAAGTTCAGATTAAATGTGCGTTTGTATTTCCTGCAATTAGAAGAAAAGCTGTCAGTAATTTAGAAAAAACAACACTTCCTTATCTTTGAACCAGCAGTCCTTCTCTCCGTTTTCTACTCTGTGTAGTATATCAAAGGAAGACCGAGCTTGTGGTTGTGTATGTGTGTGTTTGTGTGTCTGTGTGTATGCGTGTGTATGTGTAAGGTAGGAGGGGGATTCTTTGCACTTCGCTTATCTTGACACCTAACTAATTAGTCCTGATGACTAATTCCTGTAGTTCTTTTCTTTACATTTCTTTAAATTCCTTACATGCTTACACACAGAGATACAGATACAGATACAGATACAGATGCATACACAGATACATACATATCAAATATCTCAAGCCAGGACAGCCGGGTTCAAAGGGGCAGCTCATAAGACTGCATGTGTTTCTGTTTCTGTCTGCGTGTTTGTGTGTGCTGGTGAGATTGCCATGTATTTGTTTGTTTGTCTATTTTTTCATGGTTTCTATTTGTGCGAATGTCTAAGTGTTCAAAAGTACATCACTGTATTATCGTTAGTAGAGTGTATACACAAAGCTCAGCACAGGCGAGTGCCGTGACAGCAAGGTTATCACTGGGTGTGAGCGTGTGTCTTGCTACTCGAGTCTCTCCCTCACCCTGTGTCAGGATCAGGGCCAGTGCTGAGGGTTGGGGTCAGGAAGGGGATGAGGGTAGGGGTCACATCGGGGTCAGTATCAGTGTCATTGCCGGGGTCAGTGTTGGGCTCATGGCGAGGGTCAGACAGTGTACCTGGGCTGGCCTGCTCCTGGGACACCTTCCTCAGAATCTCAGTCTGCTTGGCGCTCAGGGTCTGCAGCCGACACAGCTCCTCAGTCAGCTCGGTGTAGGCCAGCGCCAGATTCACCCTGAGAGAGGAGCAACAGGCCGTCAGGCCGGACGGAACAGCCGGGGGGGTGGGCGAGAGAGGGCAGAGGGAAGAGAGGAGGCAGAGAGAGGACAAGCAGGGGGGAGAGAGAGAGAGAGAGAGAGGGGGGGGGGGGGAGACAGAGGGCAGGCAGAGAGGAGAAAGGCAGGAGAGAGAAAGAGAGAGAGAGAGATGGGGGTGACTGCCAGTCCATTTGAATTAACCATACTGTCTGTCCTGCTATATATTAAAATGCATCATCAGTATATATGTGTGTTAGTATTTGCCACAAGTCGGACTCTAGGCCATTTGCTTGAAATTCGAGTGCCACTTCCACACACAGCAGTCCAGAGAAAACTATGAGCTTCTCATCACCTACAGACTGAAATCTCCTGCCATTTAGGGCAATTGAAGGTGTACAAGATGTACAAATGACTCAATTTCAGAATATATTCACAGTCTGGCTTTAAAACAGAAATTAAAGCAAAAACTAACAGATGACAAAAACACCTTTTATGAAAACACGAGACCGCGTGAAAACTTTTGTTCTATCTTTTGTTTTTTCAGATTGTTTGTTTTCAGCACTTTTGTTTTATGTACAGCACAACAGCACAAACCACCCACCCCAAAAAAATAATTTGGCAAATGCTTTTGAAACACCAAAAAACATTGCCTGGGAGCCTCTATTTCAAACGAGTGCGCTCTTCACTGTGGCATTGCAACAGTGCTGGTGTTTTTACTTCTCATACACTTGTTCCCTAGCATGTGGCCGGGTCCTGCACACTGAGCCACTATCGCAGTCTAGAGCTGCTCTCTGCCACGTCTCTGTGTGGCAGCCAGCTGTGCCCAGGTCAGAGCTGGTCTTTGTACTGAAGTGTGCCTGTCTGAAGAAAGCCATTTCTAAAAATAGATGCGTCGACAAGAAAGCAGCAGCTGCAAAGCAAGGGTCACATTCACCAAGTCTCTCTGTGCTGTTTATTTCAATGTTGTTGGTTGTTTTTGTTTTTTCTTGTGCAAAGGTCACGTATAGAACTAAAATAACAAATAATAAATACAAAATTAAAAAAGCCAAAAACACAAGGTCTGGTGCATTTACATTTAACTGAGGCCTCTAGATACATCTGAACTAAATAAATAAATAAATAAACTAATGCATAAATACTGTAGGTGTGTACACTCTCTGCTGTGTTTACAATGTAAACGCAGTCCACCCCTGTGAGAACATAAAAAGGCAGATTTATATTTTGAATGCTTCACCATCTAATACAAAGTAACACAGAGAGATTAAACATCACATCACTTAATTATAGAACAAAAAAAACGTTTCAAATTCTGAAGTTGCAGAATAACTTCTCTAATGCTAATGTTCTTCTTTACAGGTAAACAAAAGCCCTGCAAGGAACCAACACCTATACCGAAGAAAGCACTCTCTGCTCGCATACCACATCCTCTAATGAACAAAAGTGATTTTCTTAATTTGAGATTGTAAAATGCAAGAGCTTCAGGTTGTTGTTTTTTAGTAAAAGATTGTGTTTTTTTTCAGCATTTGTGGACCACTTTCTGCATAAAATACAATTTGAATACAAATGATCAATCCAACTAATACTACTACTACTAATAAATTATATTAAGAATAAAAAATAATCTTTTTTTATTTAATCTGAGGTTAGTGTTTCATAGCAATTTCAGGTTTTTAAACCTAGTGACTGAGTTTTGCAACTGTGGGTAATTAACATTCTAACATTAATAATAGTAATGAAAAACCTCACTGAATTTTATCTCAAGATTGAACACAATCACACGATCTAATTTAAGCCTATTTAGCACAATTTCAAGGCAACGCTGACTATCAGTCTGTATCTGTGGAGGCAGATAGAGGCACCGTGGCAGAGGAGATTGTCACAGGAGCAGCGATAATGACTGTCTCAAACCTCAATAAGCTCTCTCTTATCTGATGGATTTAACCAATTGCAGAAAACATGTTTGTATTTATTATAACTTGACTCAATGTGCTAATTGTGCCTCGGAAACCAAGATATTTCACTAGATGGTGATGGATTAGAACGCAAGTGCAGATGCAGCACACGGCCCCTGAGCCGAGGAGCCACTAAGAGTGGAGGGTGATGTGCACAGGGGAAAACAGGCTGTGGCACTGATGAGTTTTTTTTAAATATACCTTTACTAACCTGCAGATGTTTGTTAAATTTAAGTATGTATGTATGTATACATTTATTGTAGTATTTACTTTCTTAGAGCGAGGAAAATATTAACAACAATTTATGGATGTAGACACAGGATGCAGTTACCATGTAGATGTTGTTATAGGTAAAAACCAATATGGTAAAACCCTGTGAGAGATATCATTTAACCATCTTAAAGTGTTAAAAAAATCTAAATTCCAATTTCTTAATTTACAATTTTCATGAAGTTAATTTGCTGCATTTTGCCATATAACTGAATTATCTTGTATTAAATATTTTGTTGTTAAAACCATTACATCGCAGAGACTCGGCCACAGAAAGTCCCAGGCCAAGTCCCAGTCAATATGTGACTAGTGGATTATTTCCATTATTGTTCTTATAGAACCTAGATTTGTATGTAACACACTCAAGTCTCTTCAGTGGCAGGCCCCATGTGCTGCGAATAAGTTGAGTATTTTTACTCCACTGATGTCACTCATGCTAAAATAAAACATCTGCAACCTGGCTACCCTTTGCTGATCGGCCCTCACTTCCTCAGCTGCGCACACTTCAGACACAGATCAGAAATGTGATTCATCTGCGGGCTACAGGTGAGAAATAAATAAGTGTTTTCACAGATCAACACGAGACCCTCATCTCACCCAGCGGAGACTTCTCAGCGTCTCTGTGGGGGGGTTTGTCTTTTCCCGCTTCTGCCACTACGAAGTTGCACATACTCCACCAAAAAGCCATTACCTCAGCCCCAGTATAATGCCCAGGATGTTATTCGTCATAGATATCAAGCGCATCCAAAACAATCAAGACCCAAATGCCTTCATTGCAGCAGTAATTGCAAATGCTGTTCTTAACTGTTACAGAAATGAATTCATTACATAATAAATATACAGTAAAATAAATACAAAAACATTTTAATGTGTGTTGTAAAATATGGAGGATGGTTTTTTGGAGGGGGGGGGCAGGTTGTATAATGTTTGCCGCCCACGTTTCTTGTAACAGTTTTGCTGGCAAGAAAACGCTTACTGTTTCACATAAGGATTTGTAAAACACTGCCAGACCCCCACACCCCCCCACCATACACACACACCCCCTTCGACACTCATCTCTAAAGACTAACAAAAACACACTGTTCAAACAGGAGAGATCACGGAAATGCACGAGAGGAGATGTTGAATCTCAACCCTTGAGACATCTTACATTTCCTTCTGTTCATCTTCCCACATGTATTTATTTATTTATTTATTTATTTTGGCAAATACAACAGATAATTCACCCCACATACAAATGAGTGAAGTAGTTTTGGAGGCTGCAAGCTACCAGCTTTATAATATTCCAATTGACACACGATAGAAAATCAAAGATGTATCTAATGAATTAATGAATGAAGTATTACAGGGTGTCCTGATAGTGCACTAGAGTTACTACAGGGCAGGAAGAAAATATTACAGTTGCTAAAGGACACTTATAATTCATACATGAGATCAAATATTGAAAATGTGTGTAGGCCTATTTACTACACAATGTATAATGGGGAGCTGTAGAACTGTACATCTGAGTGTGTGTGTAAGCGAGTGTGTGTGTGAGTGCGAATGCGTGTGTGTGAGTGAGCTTGAGGAGGTGTGTGTGTGTGTGTGTGTGTGTGTGTGAGTGTGAGTGTGTGAGTGTGAGTGTGAGTGTGAATGCCTGTGCGTGAGCGTGAGTGGGTGCAGTTCTCTGGAATTCCTTCAAAATGGAGAGAATTAAAATAAAAACTGCAGCTAGGCCTTTTTTTCTGCTTCGCTCTGAAAAAACACTCGAATAAAACCCAGTGACGCAGGTGAGGCGAGGGGGGGGGGGGGCGGCTGTTAACAGGGATACAATAGCAGCCGCATGAATCACAGTCTCCCCATTTCACAGTGACCAGGCCTGCCTCACTTTGGCGCTGTGTTGGCCCAGTGGGCGGATGGGCAAAATGATTAAATCAGCTGAAACACCCCCATTACCCCCAATACTACCCCAACACAACCCCATAAAGCAAAGCCTGTTAACCACAAGAGCCACCTAATCTTAAGGTCGTAGTGGTTCTCTCTTCAAAAGAGTCCAGTTAGCCAACTAGCCTTTATAAAAGAACTGCATTTTAATTAATTAATTTATTTTTAGTTTTTTGTGCGAAAGTCACAGATATTAATAGTTGTTATTTTACCTTTAAGAGCTACAGGTTAGTTCTATGTGTGAAGGCGGTACAACCCTTAACATCACTAACATTAGGACAAGCACCCAAAAGTATTTCTGTCATCTTGAAATCTGTCTTTATTGCATTTTTTTTTACTCCCGATTGATTTACCCCTTCATTAGTAGCATAAATACTACTACTATTAATAATAATTAAGAATAATTTATGTAAGACCTCATATATTGTATACACATGTGTAAATTGGAATTTGTAAAATGCATTATGCTTGGAATTGAACTGTAATTTGTTAATTGGAATTTGTAATGTTTAATGACTATTTTTGCACTTTGTATTGCACTTACATTGTGTAAGTCACCCTGGATAGGGGCATCTGCCAATAAATAAATGAATAAAGAAATAAATAAACCTGGTAGTACTTTTCTTTTACTGGATACTCATATTGCAACGTCTTACCTAGAACGGGAACAAACCAGAACCTTGTGTGTGCCACCAGTGAGTGACAGGCAGGCTCAGAGATTTGACTTCCGCCAAAAGCAACAGCTCCACGAGCAACACAAGGGACCAAATAATAAATGCAACCCTCTCTATCACAACAGCCAGGGAGTGGAACAGCCCCACACCGGCCGGCACTCACTGGAGCAGAAACACCGCCAGAGCCCCACAGTAGACACGGGGCAAGAGAGGAACACGAAACAAATTGTCTTTTGTCTTTTATTACTGCACGTTGTAAGGCTTTGAAGCGTTTCTTGTATGAACTCTAAGCTAAGAGCATCTCCTAATAAATGTATTATTATTATGATGAAAGATAACCGAAAAAAAAAAAAAAAGTAAGACCAGCTATTAACACAAACCCCTCCAAACACTGGATCTCCTTCACAGCGCACACTGGCCCACAGAGGAAGAAACACAGGGTCTGAACGCCTTCTCCGCACTCAGAAACCACGCGGCACGTCTACCGGTTCACATCTCGTTACACTGACACCGAGCCTGCGATCACTTGCCTCGCTACTAAACTTCTGCAGCACCTACCCAACTCGCTGACAGCTCATAATTTTTTCACGTGTGGAAGACCGTCTCATTTGGCACTCATGAATTGCAAAATAGGAAGGGTGTCAGTTATTTTAGGATTGATTAGGAAATTAATTATAATACATTAAAACTCATGGAAAAAATATGGACTTTGCTTCATCTGATAATCCTGAATAAATGTTGTGTACCCTGCAACGAATATTTATTTTGCTAGGCCCTATATTCCACAGTAAGGGACTGCACTGAATGTACCACTAAAGAAGTCTCGACTGACTGGCAGCATTCAGGATTATTATTTTATATGCAAAGATCATCAGATATAAGGTGACAATTAAAATTATATCTTTGCATGATTAAAAAAAAGAAATGAAACTAACTGATTGAGGGGTATTAACAATGTTCACATATTTCCTACACCTCAGACTTAAAAATAACTTCTCGCCAACAGTGACAACTGAAATTATACTCCACCTACATCAATTTTCTTTTTATTCAAATACCCTCCTAACGCGTGTATTTAATTTGATCACGGTTTCTATTATTATCTGTTTTTTCATGTTGTTACTCTGCTGTGCTGTGCTGTGCTTCGTTTCGTTTTTGTTTTTGTCTCCTGCTCTGAAGTTCATGCCGAGACGACAAACACTGTTACACTGAGAGATGGGTGCTTTGGTCTGAAATAATTTGGAAACTGAGCACCAGCATCACAGTGCCTTCTGACAGCATATCTCAGAAAAAGAAAGAAAAGGGACTAAAGCACCTTATTAAAACAAGCAAGCAAACAGTCAAATAGAAAAAGTAAGAGCACAGACAACAGCAGTATCCCACCGCCATCCGTGTCCAGTCCGCGGACAAGAGGGAGACATTTTTGCTGGCTCCACACCACCAGGACACACAGTATCGAGCACATGTGTGTAGCAGTGGGGCTGTGCAGTGTGGGAAGGCACTCGTACTGAAACATCAACATCATCAAAAAAAAAACTCCAGCACTGCACATGGTCCCAGTACGCATGGCAGCTTCTCTGACCCATAAACTGCCTTATAGAGTCTATTTTTATTAAATATACACCCTATTAATGAATGTGCAAGTCACTGCTCTGGGCTCTCAGAGGCCCTGTCCTGATCTTATCTGCAGCCTGCACTGCTCTCTCTCTCTCTCACTCTCTCTCTATCCAGCTCTCGCTCTATTCCACTATCCCTCTTTTTCTCTCTCCCTCTCTTGCCTGTCTCTCTCTGTCTGTCTGTCTCCCTCCTCTCACTTTCTTTCTCTCTCTCTTCCCCTTTCCCTCCCTGCCACCACCTTCGAGATAAAGGAAGTAGACAGAATGCAAAGGTACTTACAGGAGCCTGGCCCATGGCTGGCGAGGAGATGAATGTGATGTTTGATCCCACCCGTAGCCCCCTACTCCATCTATGTTTTAATTTGCTCCCCAACAAAAAAAAAAATTAAAAAAAGAAATTAAACAAAGCCGCAGTGGGTCTAAAAGCACCCAATTTTCGGCAAGTGTGAGACCAGTTCAGTTACTGTGGTGCACAGGGAGGCAGATGAGCCGCAGCAGAGCCGGCTCGGGTATTTATTGACCAGATGTCTTGCCTGTTGCTGCCGTCAACTCACTGTTTTCACACTTCTTTTCTCACCACTTGCTCCCCCCTAACACTCCCTAAAAAGATTCTGTGAGAGAAATACTAAATGTTATGTATTACACTGAGTTATTTCATATGTGTGAATACCTTTGTGGAACGTGTTACAACCGACTCGCAGCCCTCTTCCGCTGAGGAGCACAGCGAGGCTGAGGAACATCACTGAGACACCTGTATGAGTGTGTGTCAGTGTCACTATGTGTATCTGTGATTGTATGCATGTATGTGAGAAAATGCATATATGTGTTTGTATGCATGTTTAAAATTAAATAAGAATTTAAGACACACAACAATTACTGACCCCCAGAGAGCCAGACAGATGAGTGTACTCTTCAGTGGTCTGGGTTATTTTATGCATCACAATTGCTCATAAAGTGCAGCTGCAAAGGGACTGACAACTAAAAACATAAATAAAAACATAAATTCATTCTGATAGAATCACGGGCCTGGCCTGGGTGAAATAACCCCCTCAGAGGCGCACAAGCACACATCAAAGTCTTAGCCTGTGAAATGCCATTTGTGACTCTCTCAAAACTTGATGGCTGAGTCAGAGACTAAAAACATGTACTTTTACAGCAGCATGTAGGTTCATAAAGAAAACTAGACACCACTAAAGCATGGAGCTCACAGAAGAAAAAAAGTATTGTTTCGTCAGGGTGACGACTGCAGGGTTGTGTGACCCCCCCACTCGGCCGCAAGACACTCTCACATTGGACCTCAGAGCTGCAGTTCCATGCCACCACCGGAACCCTAAGCAAACTGTGGCTGAGGCGATTCCTGCCAGCCTGAAGATTTGTAATAAAGCAACTGAAATACATAGATGAGTCACAGCCATGGCATTCATCCCACCTGTCTGGCACCTCTATGCCATCCTTGCCAATTAAAAAACACACACACAAATAACTCAATCTCAAAATGGAACTGAAAAACTGGAATGGAATTAATGTTTGCTCTGCCGCTCTCTCTTTTCTTTTTCATACAGAAAATGAAACTGTCATCCCCTCACTGTGGATTAGTCACACTCCTAACTTATGACCCCTCTTGCTGAAAATTAATGTTTCAGTATTTTTTTGTAGGGCCTGCCTCATGTGGTGGCATCTTCTGCTGTATTTTTTGGGAGGGTGGGGGGGGCGGGAAGGACGGGGCTGTGTTAATAAACTGAATTACACAATACTTTAGCTTTACTTTGAAAAATGCCATCCATATATACAGTCCCTTGAAGTTGTGTACATATTTTGTTGTGTCAGTGCCTCAGAGTTTCATGCATTTAAAGGAGGATTTTTTTTCCACTCATCTACACCATACTCCACACTGTTAAAGGGAAAACAGTTTTCATTGTGTGCCACTCAAGGACATTTACCTTTTAGTTCCTTAGCCACTCCAGTGTAGCTTTGACAGCAGGTTTTTCTCAAGGACTTTTCTGTGCTTTGTTCCATTAATTTTCCCTTCTATCCTAACAAGGGCCCAAGTACCTGGCAATGAGAAACACCTACATACCCTGATGCTGCCCCACCATGCTTCACAGGAAGGATGGTGTATTTTGCGTGATGCATTGTTTTAGGTTTGCAGCAAGCATAACACTTGGCATTTAGGCCAAAAAATTCAATTTTAGTTATGTCAGCACACACAAAAAAAATGCCACATGGCTACACAATCTACAGAGTGTTTTTTTGTTGTTTTATTTTGCTTCAAATGGGATTCAAGGTTGGCTTTCTGGAGTACCTTGCAATGTTCCCATGGCATCTTGGTAGCATCTCTTAGTCTTCTTTCTCGATTATTCAGTTTGGAGGGATGCCCTGATCTAGGCAAGGTCTTGGTGGTTCCATAGATCTTCCACTTGTTTGTTTGTTAGTTACAGTCTAACTTAGTGCATATATTGAGGCAATTTCTGTAACAAGAATACTACTACTACTATTCTATTCTAGAGAGAGATTGTACAGTGTTGTTGTGCAATTAGCTTCACCTTTTCTGCAATCAGAACAGGCAGTTACTTAGAGTTTAGCATTCCAGACATTCCGATTTCAGTCCTGCTCTCTCCATCCTCTCGCACCGCCTCCCTAATCCTTCTAACCTCATCTGCCACTCAGCTTCCAACAAGACAGACTTTACCTCCCCACCACTCTCTGGATTTCCTCGATCTCACTGAGACATGGATCTCCCCTGAGAACTCAGCCACCCCTGCTGCCCTATCCTCTCTGTTTGTTCTGTCCCACTCCCCTCGTCTTACCGGGCAGGGAGGAGGAACAGGGCTCCTTGTTTCCCCTTCTCTGTCCCATCTTTTCTCTCCTCTATCACGACTAACAGCTTTGAATTCCACACAGTGGAACTCACCTCTCCCTCTCACCTCTTCCTTCTAGTTCTCTACCTCCCTCCTGGTCCACTCGCCTCCTTCCTGGATGAACTCGACATCCTTCTCTCCTCCCTCCCCTTGCTGTCCTCACCTACTATCCTCCTGGGAGACTTCAACATCCACCTCTCCAACCCCTCCCACTCTGCTGGATTTCTGCCCCTCCTCCACTCTTCATTTCTCTCTCTCCACGTCTCCCCCGACTCACAGGGCAGGCCGCCAGCTAGATCTCATCTTCTCTAGAGGCTGCTCCCCTTCGACGCTCTCTGTGACACCCCTGGACATCTCAGACCACCACTTCACCTTTCTCCCACCCACCCACTCTGTCACCTTCCACCGTAATCTCCGCTCCGTCTCCCCCTCCACCCTTGCCTCCACTGCTCTCACTCTCTTACCTTCCATTGACTGTTTTTCCTATCTGTCAGTTAACTGTGCTACCTCCTCTTTGTTCTCCTCCCTCATCTCCTCCCTTGATTCTCTCTGTCCTCTGATGTCTCGTCCTGTCCGTTCCTCCCCTCCTCAGCCTTGGATCTCTTCCATTCTCTCCTCAACTCGATCCAGTCTCCACGCCGCTGAACAGAAGTGGAAGAGGTCCAAACTCCCAGCTGCCCTCGAACTCTACCGCTCTCTACTGTCCACATTCTCCTCCTCACTCACCTCAGCCAAGAAGTTTTACTTCCAATCACTCTTTGAAACCTCTGTCAACAACCCCCGCAAACTCTACTCCACCTTCTCCTCCCTCTTTGCCCCCTCTCCCCCTCCTCCTCCTTCCTCTCTCTCTTGCTGATGATTTTACCTCCTTCTTCTCCTCCAAGATCACAAACATCCACAAGCTCTTCAACAGTTCTGCCTCCTCTCTCATCCCGCCCAAGTCTCCCACCAATCAAGCTTCCTTTTCTTCATTCTCACCTCTTTCAGACTCTGAACTTTCTCCTCCTAGGTCACAAACCCACAACGTGTACCCTGGACCCTCTCCCATTTAAACATTTAAACAAGCTGCTGTCATCCCATTCCTCAAGAAACATACCTTTGACCCTACCTCCCCTCAGAACTACCGCCCTGTCTCCCTACTCCCCGTCCTCTCTAAGACCCTCGAGCGTGTTCAAGACACTGACCCACACCTACCGCTGTCTTGACCACACTGCACCAAGTTACCTGCAGACCCTCATCTCCCCATACATCCCCTCCAGACGGCTGCCAGAAGACTAACTCTGCCTCCTCTCCACTCTCCTTCCTCCAGAGCCGCTCCTTCTCATCCCTGACCTCTAAGTGGTGGAACGACCTTCCCACTGAAGTCAAAACAGCAGAGTCCCTGACCTCCTTCCAGCAATTACTCAAGATGCATCTTTTCAGACAGCACTTAGTAATTCATTCTCCTGTAAGATTGCACTTATACAACATTTTGTCATACTCTTGCCTTTACATTACCAGCACTTTTACTGTATATTTTGATTTCCCCTATGCTCCCTTTCCCTTAGCTCTTAACTTTGACTTAACATATTGTCTGCACTTACCAGCTTTTACAATCTAGGATGTAAGACCTTATATATTGTTTACTGTATATCTCGTATACACTTGCGTAAATTCTAAATTTGTAAAATGTATTATGCCTTGAACTGTACTGTATTATTGCACTTTGTATTGCTCCTATATTTTGTAAGTCGCCCTGAACAAGGGCATCTGCTAATAAATAAATAATAATAGTAAAATAATAATAATACTCATCATCTTGCCTGTGCTCCAAGGGATATTCAAGGCCTTTGTTTTTGGTTTTTTTATACCCAACCCCTGATCTGTGCCTTTCAACAACTTTGTCCCAGAATTGTTTTGAAAGCTCCTTGGTGCTCATGGTGGAATCTTTCAAATGCAATACCCAGCAGAGGGAACCTACAGGAACTGCTGAATATATTCTGAAATCACGTGAATCACTACAATTTAACACAGGTGGAAGGCGCTTAACTTGGTGTGTGAGTTTGAAGGTGACTGCTTACACATGAGCTAATTAAGGATTGCTGTTACAAGGGGTGGACACTTATTTAACCAAGCTATTTCAGGTTTCATTTTTAAATCATTTTCGACAAATTTCTAGAATATTTATTGCACTTGGAAGTTGTGGGGTAGGATGTGTAGATAAATGGAAAAAAATAATAATTCATTTTAATTCCAGGCTATAAGGTAACAAAATGTGAACATTTTTTAAATCAATGAAATTCAGTGAACTGTTGCCATTTACATCCTCAGTCACTTCAGCAGCCCATAATATCTACCACAACACCACCCTAACAGCAAAGGACAATACCTGTGAAAACACTGTTCAGAGCCCTGCACTCAAGCCCTTGGAAAAACATCTGGGATTATACAGCCTTCGAAGATGCAGAAAATACAGCAAACAACCAGTATTTCTCACTGCAGTAGAAAGGGGCTTCCGCTTCGCCCATCAGACAGATTACAGAGGGGCCTCCCAATTAGGGTTTCCAAAACCAGGAGAAAAAACCAGGCCCGGGTTTTTGGAATTTAAAATTAAAAAATTCAAAATTCAGCTTTCAGCACAGCGTTGGCTGCCACGGCACCTTGCAGGCGCACGCCTCACCTTGTCACCTTGTGTCTGTATTTTATGTGGAGCTGAAATTAAACACAAACTCAGTTATACTGCATTATTATTATTATTATTTATTAATTCACATAGTTATTACGTATTGATCATTTGTATAAACTGAAGCGACCTTGTAGAGACCCCAGCTGTTTGCTATACCTTGTTTGCATGGCTGATCGGCCGTGTACTTCTTGTAGGAAGTAGAACCAAACCAAGCTTGGATCGATACATTTTTCTTGAGCTCCTCGTATTTTGCAGTAGTGCTCAATTATATTGTAGGATTTCCCGACAGGTTACTGAATGAACATCAATCTTCTCACCGAATGAAAAAATACACGAAAGCATACAAGAGTTCGCTGTTGCGCTGTGCCTGCAAGTATTTTATTTTTATTTTTTTCGTCGAACCCCGGTTTTACACCTTTGCCAAACCTAGGGCTGAGAAATCATCTGGGTTGCCCGGGTTTTCGGTGCCCCGGGTCCCCGGGCTGGAAATACTACTCCCGAGCCTGTCCCTATTGAACACAGTGTTTTATTCCAAAAGCGGCAGGGTAGGAAGTGGGCGGCAAAGTGCTTTTGTGTGACAGAATCACTTGATTTCCTCTTCTAAAAAAATAAAACCACACACAAACTGGATACGTGTTGCAATTGTAGTGTGAAAGGACTGTAAGAGGGGTTTGTGGAGTTTCTCTGTAACAGTTTGTTTGTGGCCCATTTTGAAAGCCTGTGTGTGCCCATTGTGTGGACAGTCTCTGGTAGCCTGATGCATGTCTCAAGGTGGACTTTTTGGTGCCCAGCATTGGCCTGCACTTGCCTTGCCTATTTGCTAATCCAGTTAATTTAAAAGAAGAAAAAACATGAGGCAGAACAAAGTCAGCTCTGGAGAATCGAATGGTTCGTTCGTCACCGTGTCCCGCAGAGTGAGGCTGACAGAACTCAAATTACTTTATGAATATATTTGTGCTGTTTTTCTATGAACACTTCACTACCACTTTTAAACAAAGACAGCACAAAGAAACGACAACAAATTAGCGCAATCACTCAGAAAACACACTGTTCCTCATACATTCACTCGCTCACACTCGGAGGGGGGTGGATGTTGGGACGTCACATTTTCCAGAATTGAGTCAATCTCATCACAGACTGAATTTCAAGGATATTGGAGGCGGGAGGTCTGCCCTACACTTGACATCACAATCACATCACAATCGTGTTGTTTTACTTCCTACTTTACTTGGAGGAAAAAAAAAATCTACCTCCAAACTCTGGGGTTTTAGTTTTCATGCCCTGTAGCTGATGCTTCTCCAGTCTGATTTCTGACGAATCTGTGCAGGATGGCATGTGGTTTCAGACAACCTGTTTCTGCACCTGAACTGTTATGCAGGTGTCACATCCTTCTTCCCATGAGAACCCAAACCACAGCTGACCTGTCATATCGGTGCAGCTTTCTCTAGGTGGATATATATATAATCAAATCACCCTCTCTTTTCGATTTTCACTTGATAAAGGGCAGTAAAAATACAACAGCTTCCAAGAGCACAATGCAGACAAACTCTATGGCTCGAGCACCCCTTAAAAAACAGGGTCAAAAACAGGCCCAAAGAAATATATACACTCACCTAAAGGATTATTAGGAACACCATACTAATACTGTGTTTGACCCCCTTTCGTCTTCAGAACTGCCTTAATTCTACGTGGCATTGATTCAACAAGGTGCTGAAAGCATTCTTTAGAAAGGTTGGCCCATATTGATAGGATAGCATCTTGCAGTTGATGGAGATTTGTGGGATGCACATCCAGGGCACGAAGCTCCCGTTCCACCACATCCCAAAGATGCTCTATTGGGTTGAGATCTGGTGACTGTGGGGGCCAGTTTAGTACAGTGAACTCATTGTCATGTTCAAGAAACCAATTTGAAATGATTCGACCTTTGTGACATGGTGCATTATCCTGCTGGAAGTAGCCATCAGAGGATGGGTACATGGTGGTCATAAAGGGATGGACATGGTCAGAAACAATGCTCAGGTAGGCCGTGGCATTTAAACGATGCCCAATTGGCACTAAGGGGCCTAAAGTGTGCCAAGAAAACATCCCCCACACCATTACACCACCACCACCAGCCTGCACAGTGGTAACAAGGCATGATGGATCCATGTTCTCATTCTGTTTACGCCAAATTCTGACTCTACCATCTGAATGTCTCAACAGAAATCGAGACTCATCAGACCAGGCAACATTTTTCCAGTCTTCAACTGTCCAATTTTGGTGAGCTTGTGCAAATTGTAGCCTCTTTTTCCTATTTGTAGTGGAGATAAGTGGTACCCGGTGGGGTCTTCTGCTGTTGTAGCCCATCCGCCTCAAGGTTGTACGTGTTGTGGCTTCACAAATGCTTTGCTGCATACCTTGGTTGTAACGAGTGGTTATTTCAGTCAAAGTTGCTCTTCTATCAGCTTGAATCAGTCGGCCCATTCTCCTCTGACCTCTAGCATCAACAAGGCATTTTCGCCCACAGGACTGCCGCATACTGGATGTTTTTCCCTTTTCACACCATTCTTTGTAAACCCTAGAAATGGTTGTGCGTGAAAATCCCAGTAACTGAGCAGATTGTGAAATACTCAGACCGGCCCGTCTGGCACCAACAACCATGCCACGCTCAAAATTGCTTAAATCACCTTTCTTTCCCATTCAAACATTCAGTTTGGAGTTCAGGAGATTGTCTTGACCAGGACCACACCCCTAAATGCATTGAAGCAACTGCCATGTGATTGGTTGGTTAGATAATTGCATTAATGAGAAATTGAACAGGTGTTCCTAATAATCCTTTAGGTGAGTGTACATACATAGGCATTCTGAAGTCAGACTTTTTGTATGTTTTAACTGTTTGACTGCTTGCCTACTGATGATTTGCTGCCAGGTCTGAGACACTCTTTAGACCTGAGCTTTCGACGGGAGAAAAATCCTTCACAGCAGCAGTGTGGTTCAGTGTGTTTTGGCTGTGCTTAAGAGAGAACAAAAACAGAACAACAACAAGAAAAAGACTCACTGCTCGTCTCCTGCTTTCTTAATCCACTCCACGTCGCACTGCTCGCAAGGGCCGGACATCTCCTGCAGGGACACAGAGGGCAGCGAGGGGTCATTTCCGGCCGCCTCCACAGCTGCACACCAATGTCAATGTGTGTATGTGTCAGGGCACATGTCAATCTGTGTGCGCGTGTCAGTGTGTGTGAGGAGGCGTGTCCAGTCCTCACCTGCTGCCGGTGGGAGTCCTGCAGCTGCCTGAGTTCCTCCTGCAGCCGCTCGCACTCCGCCTTCAGCCCCGCCTCCCGCCGACACGCCCCCTGCACCTCGTGCCGCGCCCCCTCTAGCTCCGCCTCCAGCCGCTGCAGCTTCAGGTCAGACAGGGTGTCCAGGCTGCGTGAGCTCTGCAGCGTGAGGGCGGGGCAGTCCAGCACTGTGCACACACACCGCACGGCACGGGAACCACAACACAACACCCAACAACAATGGCACAGTCAGTCTCACAGGGACAACATGACTTCGCTTTGCTCCCCCCCCCCCACCCCCTGGAAGAAAATGGCAAAATCTGTTATGGGCTTCACAGGTTATTTACACATGTATTAAATGATAAACAGACAGCCGTGAGATATGTAACTGAACCCCTGTCTTGCACAAGCATGTAGCCTACAGGTATTTTGGGGCACAACACCATTCCCCGTGAAATGCATTTTCTGCTGTCTGTTGGCTAGGCAGAAGTGACCCCTGCTTGTCCCAATAACAGGGCATCTCTCTCCTGGTGACCTTGCTGATTCCCCACACTGCCTCAGGAGGGACAAGACAAAGCAAACACCCGCTGATACACACAAGGAGACCGCCATGCACTACTTTTCACACTGCCAGCCTGGGGAGCCACCTGGCTGGCTGTCCATCACACTAATGGAAGGATTTGATTTTTAATGAATCAATTAAACTATTAAAATTATACCTATATGCCCTTAAACCTATTAACGGAGGATGATGAAGGTATATCACTCAGTTCGGGGGCAATATTCTTGAGGAGATGCAACAGGAAGCTCAGCCTCGCCAGCCTGCCTCCATGCTTGATTTCTGCAAGTCCTTTTTGATGCCAGTGTGGATCGCTACACATCCCGTGGAGGAGTAGTGCCCCCTGGTGGGTAGCCTCACTCATCGCAGCTGCTCTGAAATCCCTCAGTGGCTGCTGTTCTCAGCTCCGTGCAGCCCTGTGCACCCGCTGGTTCGCCTTCCAACTGCACTCTCAGACACTTAATTGAATCCCTTAATGAAACTAATAATTTACCTCATTACGCATCAGCGTTGTTTTGAGCTGCTAAACTGTCAGTGATTACAACTTACTTTGTGTCATTTTATTTCATCCGTAAGTACCCTGAAACCAGCGCCAGTGCAAGGCCTGTAAAACTGTTAACCTTGCCTAATTAAGCAGATGATTGCTCCAATTAAGGGCTTCAGTGGAGGAAGTAGCGTCCCCTCTGCCTCTGCGCAGACCCCTCCAGATGCTGCAGCTCCCCGACACCACGGAATGGAACAGCAGCAGCGTTGGCAGTATCTCCACCTGGCAATGGCCGGTGGGGGGGTAGGCTTTGAGGACACAGGCTGTTCCTCTGAAGACACTCTGAAGAGCTGGGGGATCTGCGAAGGAGGCTGTGCAGATGAGTGCAGGGGGGCGGGATGCCAAGTTGGGCATCTGCGGAGGAGGCTGCACAGACGAGAGCCGGGGGCGTGACATGATGCAGCGGTGTGCTGCGAGGGAGGAGGCTGGCACAGAACACAGGCCAAGAGGCCCAGTGCAGAGAGCAGGACACAGGATGTGTATATACTTTCACACACACACTACAGAGTTTCACCGACTTGCAGAACATTTACTACTAGTTTACTACTGAGCTATTTGCTGAGAAACACAAAGTTTACGAGTAACACTACTGTGAAAGTCTGCTTTACCGTGGCCTCATCTCTACTTACAGGCAATATAACATCAGGCCTGGTCCAGAGGCAGACCAGCAGAGAGAGTAATAGAGGGACAGACACACAGACAGAGGGACAGACAGGCAGGCAGTCAGGCAGACAGGCAGGCCGGCGGACTCACTGTGAGAGATGTCGGGGCCGGCGTGTAATTGCAGGTACTGTATGTCCTTGCTGTGCATCTGCGAGTTGAGTTTCTGGAGGGAACTGTCCCTCTGGCGCAGTGCCGCCTCCAGCCCCCGGATCCGCTCCACATGCTTCTCTGCCAGCGTGGTCTGAGGGGTAGAGACAGGGCTTAACACAGCACACCTGTCCGCTCAAGAGCCCCCATGCGCTTTGGGCAAAAAGCACAAGCAGCTGACAGACTCAAATACTGACATTTACTTAACTGTCAAGGAGCTCAAACATCCCTCCAGAGCGGCATCTTACCCCTCTGTGTCCCCTGGAGACGTACAGATGCAGGAGCCGCTTGAGAACTGCAGAAGCATTGCAGACTGAGGCTGATCAAAGCAAATGCTGGAGCACAAAAAGTGTGATTCTTTTGCTTGTTGCATTTGTTGTTGTTTTTTCCTGTGTTTGTCTGTGAGTGTTCATGTGTGTGTGCGATTGCAGTCGTGTGACAGTATGAATTGCTGGAAAGCAGGTGAGGCCTGTGTGTAAGGCGGCAGGTCTCTTCCAGCCCCTATTGAGCTTGACGCTTACAGCCGGGAAGGAGGGAAGGGGATGGATGACTCGAGCTACCGAGTTGTCAGGAGCTGTTCAAATATGCTGGGGACACAATCACACTGAATGCCACGCTGTGCTAGAAGAATAGTATTATTATTAGTAGTAATTATTTATTGGCAGACCCTTATCCAGTAACTCCAGTAGAGCTGAGAGAGAGGAGAAACCCTAACCAAAGAAACTTTCGTTTTGGGAACTTCAGCTCAGTTTGCGCCTTAAGAATCCAAATATTTTAACAGGCTTGAGAAAAAAAAAAAAAAAAACCTTATCCCACTTAACCAGGCCTCTGTAGGTGACTTATATGGGTTCCTGAGTATTTATTTTTATTTTTATGTAGAGCAAAAGCTTTGCTTTGCTTTTGCGTTGGTGAATATAAAAACAAACAAATAAACAAACAAACAAACAAACAAAACAAAAACAGCACTGAAAGTCATGCTTTTATTTTGTTTTGTTCCCAGTTTTCTTTTGCCGTTGGTTCTCTAGACTCGGAAGCCAAGCCAGCTGTCACCCGCAGCTCCCAGGTGCTCTCACCATCTTGTCCAGGTCTCTCTGCAGGTTGCTCTTCTCCATGTGGATCTTCTCATAGGCCTGGATCACATCCTCCAGCTGCTCCTCTCGCTCCTTACTCTTCTGGAGCTGTGGAGAGGGACAAAGAGCAAATGAGGGAGTGTGTGTGAGAGAGAGAAAGGGAGAGGGAGCACAGAGTGCCAGAGAGACAGGATGACAGACGGAGAGAAAGAAGGGGGATAGAAGATATATTCATAGATACACACAGACATACTTATATATGCGTGTTTGTTTAAAGAGAGCAAGAGAGGGAGAGATGAGAGGAAGATGAAAGTGTGGGAAGATAGAGTAATTGAGACAGAGGGAGAAAGCGAGAGGGAGTGAGGGAGAGACGCAGAGGCACCTGCCCTTACCTCTCGGGTCAACTGGTTGACTTGCTGCTGCAGGCTACCGTTCTCAGACTGGAGCAGCGCCGTTTCCTTTGACTCGAAGGAGCAGTAGGAGTTACGATCTTCCCCGAAGTCGCCGATCATGGGAAACTGCAGACAGGGACAGGGAAGGGGAGGGGGGGGCAGTCAGACTGACCGGCTCACACTGACCAGCTAACACAGACCAGTGTCAGCAAACTGACTCTGGTCCTTTCATTGCCTCCCACTGTCTCCCACTTACACTGATGGAAAAACTGTCTCTCCCTCTCTCTATCAGATGCAGTGAGAGCAAACTTCCCAGCACATCCAGAATTGCTACACTGTCTGTGGGCGTATAAAGTCAAGCCTTTTAATGTTAAAACCAACAAAAACTAAAACTGTAGTTGTTCCAACACCATTTTTTTGCAGTTTAACAATGTGCACATATAGCAGCAACACCTATATTGTGGTCATAGTGAGAGACAGGCCCTGATGTAGACCAGAGACTCTGTGACACCAACATCGCTGCCATGGCTGTCCCCATCACAGACACGGGGACGGGCTGAGACCCTGTCACACACGCACCGCAAAACCCAGCTCCACAGGGGCCAGACGCTGACAGTGAGAAAGATGCAACGAGACATGCTGACACCAGCAAGAACTGCAGCCCTCAGAGACGCTGACACTAACCAACACACACTGGGCAGCCACCGCCAAAGAGACAGGGCCTGACACAGCGGGTTACAGAGAAACCCCTGCACCACGCTGGCAGAGGGAGCAGACACCGACTGCCAAAAGAGACACAAATGCTCCAGACACACACAGGCCACCCTTACAGACAGGTGAAGTGACTTGTTCAGACACCCAGGCAAGCCAAGTCAGAGAGATGCAGTCACATGATGATGGAGTCACAGACTTACAATTTTGTTTACAATTGAGCAAATCTTTCAATATTAGCATGCATACATAAACTATATAACATTTTAAAAATGACTTTTTGTATAAGGGCTCAGTTGCCATCAGCCTTTGCATTTCATGTACATGACTGGACTCCAGTATTTCTCCATGAAACCCTAAAACTACACAAACATTCAAGTCTTGCATCAACACTATGTCACCTTGGATAAATAAATTAACTAAATGGAGACAGAGGAGAAGCAATGACTGACCCCCCCCGGTGACTCCACCCTCACCTTGATCTCATAGATCTTGAGTTTCCTCTTCAGGCCGCTGTTTTCTCGTTCCAGGCTGGCCAGCCGTGTCTTGATGTCATGGTACGCGGTGATGAGGGCAAAGTGCGAGGCGGAATACATGTCGTCGGGCAGGGGGGCGCCCGGCCAGCCCACCCCACACCCGTCCTCCTTCAACCCCTCCCCCCCGAGCAGCCCCAGCTCGCCTCCAAAGAGAGACTCCATCCCCTCACTTCTTTGTTTGCTTGCTGTCTCTGACTCACTGCCAGCCTGGAGGAGGGAGGGAGAAGCAGAGCGAGAGAGATCCACATCAGTCATATGGCGACAGAGCGATGTACAGACAGGGGCATGCTGACGGAGCAGCAGACATGGAGAAAGACACACAGACTGACCTGTGCACACACAAACAGAGATTGAGATTGGTCCATATGAGATAATGGAGCACAAATATGAGATTGGTCCATTTCAGACACTATACAGCACGTACTTTCCCCAGATAAGCAGACCTACTTTAACTGTACGTGTCTGTTCCGATTTCCTCCGAGAGCAGGCCACCCAGCTGGCAACATAACCAAAGACACTTTTGTGTCAGGAGACCCTTAGGTTAACTAACAGCACAGGGTCGTGAGGGGGGAAGAGAAGAGCCCACCCTGAGGCGTGTGTAATGCCACCGCATAGACGCAGCTCCCTCGGCCTGCTTCTTGTTCGGCCTGCTCTGCCTGTGTGTCTGAGCTCCTTTCGGAGTTATAAATAGTCAGCACAGTGTCCTCAGGGACAACCGACCATTATTCTGCACCATTCGGGGGACATTAAGGGAAGCAGACGTGTCAACATCAGCGAGCTTCTGCAGCGTGTTTTGGTCCTGTGATGGCAACTGCAAAGCAAATCAGAGGACCCCCCTATGCCCACATTCCTCTTTGCACCAAGTAGGGGGTTGATGGGGACTTGTCTGCACCCCCACTCCCCACCGGACCCTTTCTGGGGAGTAGGACCACAGCGGTGCATGCTGGGAGGCAGAGTGGGGAGCCTCAGATTGTGACTTCCTGTGCCCAGCCTGTTCCAAACAAAAACCTTCTCCATCTCTCTCTGTTCTACTGGCTGGACTTGCTGTTCTCATCCTTGACTCCTCTCTGAACTTCTCTGTCATGCTTTGTTATATATATTTTTTTTCTTTATTGAAATGTTTTTCAAAAGCTGTTATCCTGCTACAAAACAAGTCTGACTGGGCTTTTTCTAACCCACTCCACCAACCCTGTACAGATATGTAATATATAAATAAATGTATGAATAGCCGCAATATATATACTGTAATTGGAAGCATAACCTGCGGGTGTCTGTATGAGAGAGCACAGGCCAGTCTCTGAACACTGCCATGGTGCATGGTGTCGAGTTGTAAGTTTGTTATAAGACCCTTCAGGATAAACCTCCTTCCACCTCCACATGCACACACAAATAAACACAGACACAGAAATACAAACACACACACACACACACACACTACTACCGCATCTCTTCAGCACACTGGGCTGGGGTGTGTGTTGGAATGTTTCTGAGGACGAGCCTCTATTATCCCTGCTTCCCAGTTCCCCATGACTGATAAACGAGGGATTCACTGATTCAGATATCAGACAGACAGCTCGCCCTCGCTGCTCTCTCCTCCGGCTCCGTTTCAGTGCTGTGTCCGAGAGCCTGCACACTGAGATGGCCCAGACTGGCTCCATCCCCGGTAATCACTGCACCTGTTCTCCCAGCAGGGGGCGCCAATGAGAAGAAGGGAAATGGGACAGACGGCCAGGGCAGGCTCTGACTGGCTCGTTAGGAAGCGATTAACAGACTCGTTGGGAGGCGTGCGGCAGTGCCAAGGCCCGGCTTTGATCTGCTGCTGTAAGGAGCAAAGGAGGGAAGGAGGAATCTGTGGGCAGGCACATTCTCTTCACAGCCCCACTGCTCTCTGCTCTGCCGGCCAGCCACCCCAGCTCGCCTGGCTGTCTCACTCAGCAGCCATTGAGACAATCGGAAAGGGAGGCGCAGCTGCATGAAGGCCATCCTGGAGCGCACAGCTCTGACCCAATCCCAGCCGAGAGTCCAGTGACAGAACACTAGCCCACAGAGCAAGCTGGAGTCCGGCAGTGTAAAAGGTCGTAATACTACTACTATCAATAATAATAAATAAATAAATAAATAAATAAATAAATAAATGTAAAGCATCATGGATAAAAAAGAAAACCTCTTTAACCTGAAAGCATTGAGGGAGTGGGGGAGCTCACTGGAGGGTTTTCACAGGGGAAGGGAGGAGTGACTGGATTATTTCAATCACCAAAAAATTTGGGAACTAAATTTATAAATTTACAAACACATAAATAAATCAATTGCAATGTGTTTGTATGTGTGTTAATGTGTGTGTGGTTCTATGCATGTGCGTATGCGTGCATTTTCCTGCCAAGTGTCTGCACACTCATCCCTGGCCCTCGGGCTGTGTGCAGCCTGTATTGTCTCTGTTCTACATCACTCTCACCAGCGACTCCCACTGACACCGGCTTCTCCTTGGAAACCAGCGCGAGTTCCCTCTCCTCAATACGAGCGTGAGTCACCCCGGGCTGCGGAGTTAACCCCTGGCATGCCAGTGGGGTGGGGGTCAGCCGGAGACAAAGGAAGGGGAAGAGACCCCCATTCTTCTCTTCCTCTATCTCATTCTCCTTCCTTTTCTCCCTTACCCTCCCCCAAAGCCTGGGGGAGGTAGAATTATCAAAACTCCATATGTTCTGTCACATGGCTAATTCACTTATTAATGCAACAGAGTCACAGTCAGGGAGCATGCTGCTCTGTGCTCTGTGCTCTGTGCTCTGTGCAGCTGGTAGAGACCACCTGACAGGACACACATGAGAGATAGGAACTGATGGCACCTTTGTTGACTTACTCATCTTGATAGACACACACACACAGAGACTGATACAGTACTATGTTATAGGTATAGATCTGGCTAGGTTTTTAACATTGTGAATCTCTTCAAATCAAACACCACTTTTCCACTTCATGCAGGACTGTGCCCACAGGAACAGCACAGGCACTACAACAACAAAAATGGATCCTCTCAGGAAAATATGTTTTAAGTACATACCTTTAGGTACCAAAATCGCAGCCTACACATATTTCTGAAAGACATTAGGTGAGAGGTTGAAAGTGTTCTAGTTTTATTTTTTAGGTGTTTTGGTTTAGAATTCAGTATGGAAATTAATCCCTAGACCAGATTGCAGGAATTAAAAAAGCTAATTCGTTGCACCTCACAAAATAAAACGCACTGATTTAATATAGGATATTTGCACACTGATTCAGGAAAGTTTTGTGTGTTTGCAGGGTGCTACAGTTGGCAGCACTCATACATGTACATGCAGTACTGTGCATGTGTGCATGTACTTAGGGGGCTGCATGCATGTATGTGTGTGCGCATGCGGGACTGCGTGTGTGTGCTTGTGCATGTGGGACTGCAGGTTCATGTGTTGGCTCTTGCGCTGTCCTCTGAGAGAGAGACAGGCAGCGTCCTTGGCAAGGGCATGTCATACTGACACTGTTGGCCTCCTCACCGGGCCCTTCACACCTCTCCTCTGAGAGGGAGAGGGAGGAGGAGGTATAGAAGGGGAAGGGAAAGAAAATGACAGGGAGAAGGGTGGAGGAAAGGGGGAAAGCAGGAATGGTGAGGGGAAGAGGGGGTGAGGGAGGGAAAATGATGAAAGGAGGAAGTGCAGGAGGACAACAGACTGGAGAGAGAGAGAGAGAGAGAAACAGACAGAAAGGGAAAGTGCAAAAACAAAATGGGGGGACTGGGAAAGAAAGAATGTGCCCTTTAGGATGAGCACAGCTGCCCCCCACCCCTCCACACCCCCTTCCTCAAACATCTGCTGTGTTAGAGGATGAGCTTCACTGAGCGAATGTCAGCGCCACACACACACAAAGAGACACACACACACACTTGCATTAAAGACACAAACACATACAGACACGCACATGCATGTTAACACTTACAGACTAAGAGATGTGTTGCTTTGCTAATCACTGCAGAGCTACCACAACTATTACAAACATTAGTACTGCTTTTAGTCTACTGGTTTCATTGCTACACACACTCTACACACTATTACTGCTACGGAGAATAATAACAATTATGATTATTATGAATATGAATGCGTTACTGTTTAAAAATAGAGTGCAGAGTGCAGTGTGAGGGGGTGCTGTGCTGTGTCCTGGCCTGTCTAATGGATGGGTGTCATCAGTGAGTGCTGCCCAGTGTGGAGCCGGGGGACCGGGGAGCTGCAGGCCTGCGGCGGCTCATGGCAGAGCGGGAGGCTCTTCAGCACCACGGACAGAGACACTGTTAGTCCAGCCCAGGCAGGGATGAAGGGGTTTGAAGAGCCGCAGCCACAAAAGGCCAGCCCACTGTCCCGGAGCCCTCTGCTCTGGCAGCCAGGGGGCAAGAGGGGCTGCCGTGACAGGGACCGACCGCCTGTGGGGGCAGCTCCGGCTCCAGGCCTCTCCCCAGCTCGCTCATTTGTCCCTTGTTTTTAACTGGAATCAATTGAAGGAAGCAAATAGCGGCTCTCTGCATCACCTAGACAACAGTATTACCACTTGTGTTAATCCTACCACTATTATTACTAATTCTACTGCTGCTGCTATGTCTACTGATAATAATATTAATAATAATGGCAGAAGTAGGATTGTAGACTAGTTCAGTAGCACAGTGATCAGCTCGCTGGAGATGAGCCGTTGGAGGGGCTGTGATTATTTTTAGGAGCACCTGGGGGAGCCGTGGCAGCCGTGCTCGTATGCGAGGCGAGGTGAGGTGAGGTGAGGCGAGGCGAGGCGAGGCAGTGCAGCACATGGGGAGTATGTAACCTGAATTCTGGATTCACAGTCTGTCAACTCGGTGTTCATTGGGGAACAGAAAGTCCCCGACCACTTGCAGGGAAGAACTGAGCCTCTGACACACACACACACTCACTCACTCGCACACAATCTCCCAGGACACATGACGCCCTCCCCACTCTTCGCCTGTAACAGCCCTGCTCTTCTGCACTACTGCTTCTATCTATAGCGGTGTGCATCTCTCTATATCTGCAGCGTACAGGTAAGTAGGGAGGCTGGCAGGAAGGTGGGGTGATATAGAGGTGGAACATATCAAATGTTAATCAGTGAATGAGAGAGAAAACAAAAGAGATATTTTAAGCACAGCCTGGGTGACCTGCGGCGCTCCCCCCACAGCGCTCTCTGTGCTCAGAGTGAGCTCGCCCTCTTCGGGGGCCACTTCTGTGAATTTGTCATCAGAGAGAAAAAAGGAAAGCAAAGCAGTGGAGTCAGAACAGCCATCAAGACATGAAAACTCCCACCGCCGCAGCACAAAAGCTCTGCACCAGCGGCAGTACTGTGCACCACAAGCTGCTGAAAGATCCCTTTGTTGGCGAGTGAGAGAAATGGATCTGACCTTTTAAAAAATAAATGGGGGGAGGGGGGAAATAAATGTATTGAATAAGGAAAAGAAAATGTTAGTCCTGGTGTATTTTCACCGTAGGATAACTTAGTCACATGTTTAAAAAATAAAAAAGACTCTCTTCATTAGAAGTGGGTTTTGCATTTCTCAGAGCAATACAGCACCGCCCCTCTCCACATATTCCCCTTCCAGCTCCCCTCTTAGCCAACTCATGAATATTCAAGTCAGCAAAATTAGTGTTCGTTTGCCGTGCACACTCGTGCCGAGCCCTGTCCTGGAGAGTCCTCAAAGCCCTCGCTCACAGCGCTGTGAAGAGGCTTGCCTGACAAGTGCACTCTATCCAGCTACAATTTCAGGGGAGAAAATAGAAGAAAGAGAAAATAAAATGAGTTCATCAGCTGCAGGGACACGTTTTACCTCCTCAAAAAGAGAGCAGTGGCGTGGGAGCAGCCTATGCACTCTGGACAAATGTTGGCCTTTCCCTTGTAGACAGGCTGCCCCTAAGGGCCATGGCAGGGGGCGAAGGGGAGCAGCTTTGTCTTGTACATCAAGCCACTAAGATACTTCTCTCTCACTCTCAGGGAAAGGATGGAACATGTAAGTGTGTCCAATTCCAATCTGCAGGAGTACAGGAGCTCAGTTCACTGTGGAGATGAAGGCTGGATCAGTGACCCTAGGGAACACACTGCACCTTCCCAAACTGCCTGCGAGGGTGGCTGAGTGAGTGAGTGAGTGAGTTAGCACATGTATGGTTTATGTCAAACAGCACAATGGCTAGATCAGTGATGAGAGAGAGAAAGAGAGAGCTGACGCTCATCTTCCCACCAGCAGAACCTGAGCTGCCCCCCGGGATGTGTTGAGAGCTGCCAGTCAGAGCAGCAGTGTCCCGTGTAAATCTTCCAAACCAGCCTCTTAACAAGAAACACGTGGAAATGTTTTGCAACTGCGCTCTCCCCTCTCTCCCCTGTACAGCGTAGCTCCTCAGAAACGCTGCACTCTCTTTCATTATTCACAATAATTGTTTTGTTCGTGCAGTCAGCCAAAAAGCAGAGCTGTAGCCATCCTGGATAATCTAACTACAACACCATGGAAACTTTCCACTAGGTGAGCGTCTGCTTCTCCAGTCTAAACAGGGCCCCCCTTTGTAAACACAGCACCGCTCCCAAATGGCGAGGACACACATCAAAATCAAACATGAATTTTTCGCTCTGTTGCCTTTGCAAGCAAATATCTGCAACTCTTTTTAAACACGTTCTCGAGGAGCTGACTGTATTGCACTCATTTCCCTTTAGCCAAGCAAGGTTTTTCCTCGGTGAGCCTGCAGGGGCCCAGCATGAGCCGGCCCCGAAACCAAGTCAACATTTCCCAAACACCGGACTGCAAAGGAAGTGGGGGCTGGTCTCAGCATTTCCACATGCCAATCATACATTAGTAAGGATGTTGGAATGAGGTGGCAGCACAGAATAATTGCATTCGAGGCCCAGTGTACATCTGCATATTTTGTAGATCAACACCTATCTCAATTTTTGTGTGTATGAGTGCGGGTGCATGCGTGTGTATGTCTGTGTGCTGTGACTCTCCAGGGAGAAGCAGTCACTCCAGCACCTGGGAGAAGGAGCTCTAGCTATGGAATTTGTTAGCTAATTAACAGAAATGGAGAGTATGCCCACCACCAGTGATCTCCAATCTCACCAACTTGGTACGCACCCCTGGGGAATGACGCAGACGCAGGCACAGATGCAGACACAGATGCAGACCAGCTGGAAGATCTGCACAGGCCTTGTTAATGTTTACAGTTGTGATCCCCAGCACGGCACTCTGTGCTCTCGCCATGCACACCCTGCACCACAGCAGGACTGTCTCCTTACTGGTTACCATGGGTACGATAGACTGTGACCATATTGCCAGTTACCACGATGGAAGTGTGCAGGGGTTTGTGCAGATACCTTTCTACCCTTGTGTTGCCTTACCAACAGCCCGTCACAGCATGATCGCCCCCACCAGGGCAGTGAAGCTGAGGTAGAACAGAGTGGCACAAGAAAGCCAGCGTCAGTGATCGCACTTTACAGAGTCTGACACAGAAATTGCTTGGCTGCTTTTCAGGGTATTCACACCAAGCTGAAGGCGGGACCTCCAAAAGCACAGAACCCTGCAGCACTGATGTCGGATGCAAGGGGGTGGGGGGGGAGTGTGCACTACACAATACAGCCAGAGCCCCTCCACTGTCCTCTCCACACCAACCCTAGCCCACACCCACCCCTGACAAACACAGGTGCAGAGAACTGAGAGGTTTGGTCACCAGATATTTTTAAAACACTTCCAAAAGAAAAAAAGAAAAAAACATTTACTGAGTGCCTGTCATAATTTTAAAAATATATATTTAAAATTACCATAATGCATCAGCCATTTCCTGGAGTGCCAGAAAGAAAAAATAAGGCATTTAAAATGTGCTAAACAGCAGGAGAGGAGCAGTGCAGCACAAGGGCTGGCTGTGCAATGCATACTCCCACTGCACCGCAGACCCCGGCCTCAGTCCCACAGTGCCAAGGATTCTCCTTCCAGCCAAGCTCCTTATTGCTTAATTGAGCCCTTGATTGGAGTGCTAATTGGCTCAATGTGAGCTGCTCTAACTTTTCAGAGGTACCAAAGTAACATATTAAAGTAAAACATTTAAAAAAATGAGTGATGTGAAAACTGTTCAACAAAGAGAAGTCAGAGTCAAAAAATGATCTACTAAGGGGTCAAATTAGGTCATTGAAATACCATGAGCGGAGCATGGTGGGGAGCGCAGAAACAAGAGACAAGTATGGTTCTTTCACAGTGCCAAGTTTTGGTCCAGTAGGATTCTCAATGAGATGCCTGTGCTGGATTTTATACCCAGCTCTGCTAGGTTATGCTATGCTGTGCTGTGCTGTGCTGTGTTGTGTGTGGCTCTGTTGTATGTGAGCATTAGGAAAAACACCTTTACTTTACACACCCAGCTGACCGAGCAGCCACACAAAACCCAGCAGCATCGTGCGATAGGTGTGCAAATTAGCACGACAAGGGATAAGACGAAATTAGCTAATTTCCCTACATTTCAACCTGTACATTACACTACTGCACACCACAGCACAGTGCAGTAAACTACAGCACACTGCACAACAGCAGAGCACAGTACAGGAACTTGCTGGGGGTAATAAACTAGGAGGCACACGGCACACCCAGAAACCTCCTGGCAATAAACTCTACCACTACCTGATAACTATCAATCAATCAACCAATCAAAATTACACCCACAGCCTTACCTAGCAGTAATGCTTTTAACAACATTACAGCACAGCCAGCAAATCACTGCAGCAGAGACACATACACATGCCAGGCTGTGCCCGACTTCTAGGTTGAGCCCCAGGTGCTGGACTGGAAGCTTTTTGGGCTGCTATTCCCTTGTTAATGGACCGTGATGACGTGTTTAACCGATCGATGGACAGTGAATTAATATCGAGGTCGTCGGTGGGGTTGTATGGAGCTAGAGAGAGAGAGAGAGAGAGAGAGAGAGAGAGAGAGAGAGAGAGAGAGAGAGAGAGAGAGAGAGAGAGAGAGAGAGAGATCCACAGTATCTACCACGATGTTTCGAAACAGTTTTGGTCATAACGTGGGTTGGTCTTCTTCTCTTTATCCCCAGCATCATGAATGGAAAGCTGTGACGAGGACGGGCAGCGGGGCCGTAGCCCGGTGATGCGCACCTCAGGCCGTGTCCGCCTGTTAACTCAGATAATGGTGGTCGAGCCTCTGTGTGGGGAGCTGCTGCTACTTCCGTATAGACAGATGTATATAAACGTATAGAAATGAAAAGCAGCCATAAACTCGATTCTAGTTCACTGAGCGAGCGGAGGAAACACAGCAAGGGATTGAGATATGAAAACTGCAATAAAAAACACTAGAAAGCAAATGTATGTGTGTTATATAAATAAGGACAATTGCATGTGCATAGTATATTTAAAGGGGAACTATGCATTTAGAAAGCAAAGCATCCAGGTAGCCTAGTCTCTGGTTTGGCGACTAGATGAAGTTTCTCTATCAATTTCTGTCGGCAGGCACACAAAACTCCAGCACCGTGCCCGATGCTGGCAAAACGCCGGCGTCCCCTTTAATCCGATACCTTAGCTTCGAAGTGTAGCCAGTGCACGGGTGATTAGATGTGACAAAGAACAATTATTGCTGTGTGTACATTGTATCCTATCGGGGCTTTGAGAGCAGCACCCAGGACGACTTGACACATTCTGTGTGTTAATTACACCCTCGCAGAGCTGTTCATAACACGCCGTTATCCTTTGTCTATAGGTGTAATTCCCGTGGTTATGTACTTGTAAAGCGCTGAGTAAAACATGGCTGTGGACGCGGACAACATGCCTTTCCATCTTTCCCATACAAGGACTATTATTATTATTTATTCATTCGCAGGCGGGTTGCTATCCATTTTCCATTCATTCATTCCTACGTTTGTTTTTTTAGTGTGTGTAACATTAGTATTTATATTCAATAATACACATCACCACAATAATAATAATAATAATAATAATAATAATAATAATAATAGCACACTCACAGTCAATCGTGCATCCACTAGCACCGCACCACTTTTGCTGTGGCAGACAAAAACCGAAGGGTACTCACCAGTTTCCATTGAACCGTCCTTAAATTCCATGTTTACGGAAAAAGACAGATTAGTCCCCGACTCTGCTCATGCGACAGCCAGTGATGATCCCTGGCTATAGGCTAGTGTGTGAGAGTCCCTCTCTCCCTCTCTCCCTCTCTCTCTCTCTCTCTCGCTGTTTGCCTGCTCCCAGGTCCAGCGGAGCGGCTCTCCAACGCTGCTGTGAGGAGACCAGAGGCTGCCGCGTACAGCTGGGCGTGGATTCGACAAGAACTGAACCGAGGGAGGGGTCAGCACCAACCTCTGTGAACGGCAGAGGGACGCACAATCATGTCAGTCTTGTACGGCAGCCCACCCCGACACGCCACGCCGGGTACAGACATTTAATGTACTAATAACAGAGGCACACAGTCGCTTCGTACAGCATTACATAACTTCTGAGCAGCGGTACAGCTGGGAGAGCGGTGGGGGCGACAACAGTCAGACTATAATTGCATTATATACTTGGATTGAATTATGTAAATAAATAAATAGGCATACATACACAATGTTGTCTTGACAACATTGGCCTTCATCAAGAGCCACAGTATTTCATTTGATGAAAGGACAACTAAATGAAGTCATGACCCCCCGCATTCAGCCCGAGTGGAGCCGATCGTAGCTGCGCTTTACCTGCGGAGCGGTGCGCCCATCAGAGGGGGCTCCTGCTCGGACCGGTGAGTTTCACGGCCTGCTTTGGGACAAACGAAAGTGAAAGACCGCGAGTGGACAGCTTAACCTGGAGACACTGCAGAAGGCACTGCGCGACCAGGACAGGAACAGCCGTCAGAGTTTACTTGTTGTTGTTAATATACTGACAGCACAGACGTTTTACCGCATCTTCCATTGAAACAGTTACTATGAATATATTGTGAGTGTGAGTGTCATTCCTGCACAATAGCCGTGTGAATGTAAATTATGTCCAGACCATTGACGTTTCCACAACATTTTCAATGGGGTGGCCAAGTGGGGGCCATCCGTATTTAATCCATGCCACAGGGCAGGGGTGGGGGGGGGTTGCGGACGGGTGCCCGCTGCGCCCCTGTTCTTCGGTCGTAATTTGTAGGGGGGGCCACTGGGGGGGCAGCCTCATTTCAGGGGGCGCGGCCACTCGGACGACCCCCCCCCCCAGACACGCCCCTGTTCCAGACTAAAGCCCCATTCACACGTTTGCCTTATTTTTTCCTGTTGCCCCCCAATTCACACTGGGTTTGAATGCCGGAAAATTGCCGGCGAGGACCCATTCACACAGAAACCAGAGATTGCCGGCAAACGCCTGTGGCCCTGGGACTGAGACGCTACAGAAGCCCGTGGATCCGGAGAGCAGTACAAGTGCGATCATTTCCCCGTTTAAAGATATGGCAGAAGCAGTAAAATACTCCGAGATGGATATTCAGGAGACGTCGCACTACTGTGTTATTGTATATTTTTATATAGGCAAGACAATCACCATTCGGCAGTGCAACACTGATTATAATATTCAAAAATATATTGCAGCCTATTGTTGTATCCTGTGTAACTGCATACAGTGTTTAAATAGACAGCTGGATGCGTCACTATTCAGACTGTTGTCATACGATTATGAAAATGAATCGCTTTGCTGGTCAGAACTGCGCACATTCTGCACAACGTGAACGCACACTGTATTATTTGGATGTATCAGAAGTAGTCAAATACACTCACCTAAAGGATTATTAGGAACACCATACTAATACTGTGTTTGACCCCCTTTCGCCTTCAGAACTGCCTTAATTCTACGTGGCATTGATTCAACAAGGTGCTGAAAGCATTCTTTAGAAATGTTGGCCCATATTGATAGGATAGCATCTTGCAGTTGATGGAGATTTGTGGGATGCACATCCAGGGCACGAAGCTCCCGTTCCACCACATCCCAAAGATGCTCTATTGGGTTGAGATCTGGTGACTGTGGGGGCCAGTTTAGTACAGTGAACTCATTGTCATGTTCAAGAAACCAATTTGAAATGATTCATTATCCTGCTGGAAGTAGCCATCAGAGGATGGGTACATGGTGGTCATAAAGGGATGGACATGGTCAGAAACAATGCTCAGGTAGGCCGTGGCATTTAAACGATGCCCAATTGGCACTAAGGGGCCTAAAGTGTGCCAAGAAAACATCCCCCACACCATTACACCACCACCACCAGCCTGCACAGTGGTAACAAGGCATGATGGATCCATGTTCTCATTCTGTTTACGCCAAATTCTGACTCTACCATCTGAATGTCTCAACAGAAATCGAGACTCATCAGACCAGGCAACATTTTTCCAGTCTTCAACTGTCCAATTTTGGTGAGCTTGTGCAAATTGTAGCCTCTTTTTCCTATTTGTAGTGGAGATGAGTGGTACGCGGTGGGGTCTTCTGCTGTTGTAGCCCATCCGCCTCAAGGTTGTACGTGTTGTGGCTTCACAAATGCTTTGCTGCATACCTCGGTTGTAACGAGTGGTTATTTCAGTCAAAGTTGCTCTTCTATCAGCTTGAATCAGTCGGCCCATTCTCCTCTGACCTCTAGCATCAACAAGGCATTTTCGCCCACAGGACTGCCGCATACTGGATGTTTTTCCCTTTTCACACCATTCTTTGTAAACCCTAGAAATGGTTGTGCGTGAAAATCCCAGTAACTGAGCAGATTGTGAAATACTCAGACCGGCCCGTCTGGCACCAACAACCATGCCACGCTCAAAATTGCTTAAATCACCTTTCTTTCCCATTCAGACATTCAGTTTGGAGTTCAGGAGATTGTCTTGACCAGGACCACACCCCTAAATGCATTGAAGCAACTGCCATGTGATTGGTTGGTTAGATAATTGGATTAATGAGAAATTGAACAGGTGTTCCTAATAATCCTTTAGGTGAGTGTATGTTTGACTACTGAATCAGGAAAACAAACTGAGCGCGTTTGTACACAAAACAAGTGTGAATGGCGAGCACACTGATACAATGTTTCAGAGCAAACGAATCCAGTGTGAGGGGGTAACACGTTTGCCTGTATATAGATAATATATTTTGTATGACTTATTGGTATGTAATGTGTGACAATAGTTAGCATTACATATGCCAACCTGTTGGTTCATCAATAACACTCAGAATTGCTGCGACTATATTATTATCAACCTCCGCCATTTCTAATGACACGGTCCGTTTCTCGTTAAGGTCACAAGTTCTTGTTCAAAGGTGGCTTAACCTTGTCGGGTTGAGGTCGCAAAAATGTGCCCCTATTCTGATTGGTTGCGGCAGCTGACGCACTGCGTGGACACGCAAGGACTTGACCCTGAATTTTCCTGCAATCATGTTCCTGCTCCATTCACAGACACGTACGTCGCCGGTAAATTGCCGGCAATTATAGGTCCTTTGCCATAAAATTGCCGGCAAAGATTTGCGGCAATAACCCATTCAAACAGACATCGACAGCAACAGAATGCCGGCAATTGTTTCAAGTGTGAATGGGGTTTAATTTGTGTGTCACAGTAATCCATTCAAAGTATTTTACTGTTAATAGTTTGTATTTGTTTAATGTAGAATATATATAAAGTATTTAGTTTGAAATATGATTATCGTATCCTTTACTGTGTTTTGTCTTAAATTCAATTCATTTCTCACTTTCTATATGTAGCCTTTACAAAAATAAATAAGGAAACAAAAATATGGGATTAAAAGTATTTACAGCTGACCTTTCAAATGCAAATGACCTTAATGCGCAAGCTGCATATGCGCCCTGGATACTGCGTTTGAAAACGATTTGTGACGCGTTCTCCCCCCAAAACACTGTTTCCTCAGTGAGAGGGAAATTCCAGTTATCTTCCCTGCTGGAGGAAAGTGTCATACGTGTTTCCTTTGAAGGGCACTGCCTCGGCTTAATTAACAGCTAACCCCGATATTTGCATAAACTCGCTATTTAAAAACTGCCCCCTATGGCACCGCTGGAGTAAACACTGAGCTGTGGCTGGGAGTGTTGCCAAACACAAAATGCAGCCGGCCCTGGGGAGGCGATTGCCGCTTATCAGAGATGCCAGTCTGTGTCTAATGACCTAGGTAACCTCCGCCTCCAGACGACCGCCCTGCATCGGCTCTCGGGCCGGGCGACAAGGCCACTTAGCGACGGGGAGGCTTATCAGCTTTGTGCCTTTTCCATGAGGTTTCAGTGGAGAATTTGGCTCTGCGCACCTCGGTGACAGTATCACTTCTAGCCCCATCTCCTTCTCTCCTTCTCCTTCTCCTTCTCTTTCTCTCTCTCTCACACACACACACACACACACAATGTAATCCACGTTCATCTCTGAATGTTAAACTTCCTTTTACCGGCAGTTAAACAAACAGTTACGGAATCACGGATGGATTGCACGCGTTTAGATGAGCCTTTAAAAGCTTCCAAGCGTTAATGCCACTAATGGAATTGGATAAAACTATTATTGCCTATTATCAGGTAATGTCTGTAACCAGTTAAAGGCAATCGCAAATTTCAAGCCGTTTAGTGGCTCTTTTGAATATTCCTGCATGTGTCCTCCTCCCCCTCTCCCTCCCTGCTGCAATCTAGGTTATGTTGCGTTCTCATCTCTCTCTACTGGATAACTGGGACATTTTTATGTGTGTTGGGGTGGGGCTACTATGGGTTTTCTAACCTGCATTCATCTTCCGGATGAAGGCTGACAGCTGGGTTTGTTTGACACACGCCACAGCTACTGATGAATCATGTCCGAGCGTTTTGCCTCGTCAAGGTCCGGATTGCCAGCACCTGACCAACCGGCAGGGCCTGGAGCTGAGTGAGAGATGCCTAGTGTTATTGTCTTGCACTGCTGCATTCCTGGCTGTAGTTTAAGTGTTGATCCAAAGTTAGCTTCAGGATTATTGTCATGGGAATGGGACCGCCATGCAGCTTTTTTGTTTATATATAATTAATACATTTAAAAAAAACTGATGGAAAGACAGAAGAAAGGCAGCAAAGACGGAGGCAACTTTCAGATCCTTTCAAGGAATTTGCATAATCGGACGTCTCGTTAAAAATAACAATGACTATGAATAATAATTCTATTCCTACACAGAATAAGGGGGGGAGGATTTCTTGAGCACACTAGTATACCGATCTCTGTGCCAGCTGTCAGGGACCATGTCTTGGGCTGGGGGTGTAGGTGTCACAGATTCCATTTCAAAGCACTCATATGACTAGAAAGTAAAGTAAAAGAAGAAGAACGAAAAAGACAAACAAGGAAGAGAGGAGGGAGAAACAGGAGATGAGCAGATGACACAGAATCGGTGCTAATTAAGTGAGTCCTCACTGGGAGGAGCGGGAGGCCAGTGGGGCAGATTGCAGCCGCCGTGTCTCCGGTCTTTGCAGAATCTTGATTTATCTTGTTTGTTTGTTTTTTTATTTCAGGCTACTCGTTTGTTGGTCTGGGGAATCGGGAACATCGCCCACCCCCAATATCCCGCTCAAACCCCCCACCCCCACTCTTCGCCGAGCCGGCAGTTTCAGGAATCTCCGTGGAGACAGATGCTTATTACAGTGCAAGACTGAACTCTCGACAGTCTATTAAGGAGGCAAATTAGATGAAGGGAAGAATGATTCTGTTAATGTCCCTCTCCCCCTTCCCATCTCATCACAACCCCCGTTTTCCCCTCCTTCTCCTCTTCCCCAGGCCCCAGAAAGCCTGCTCTCCTGCTGGGCACAGGGAGACTGGAGTGTGCAATACCCAGCCAGGAGGAGGACAGGGGGGGCAACTCTACATCAGAGGTACAAATGATTACACACATACACACACACACAAGTATGTGCACATGTCTCCCTCTTTGTTTCCCTCACTGACGCATAGATGTCTCTGATGCATTGAGGCCACTGTATTGCAGCAGCAGGGAAGCACAAGGCAAATGGCAGTCCCCTGGACACGGGTATCAGCAGGTATCAAAAAGGAGGGTATCAAAGACAGAGCAGGTGTTAACGACTGAACCAGACGGGCGGCAGGGCAGGGAATGGCTCCTCCCCAAGCTCACCCACCCTCATACAGTGCTAGTATTCAGGACACACTCGCTCCAAACCATAACTGCTCCAACAAGCCATGTGACTGTTCTTCACTGCCTCCAAGCACCATTCCAGCATGTTAAAAGTTTTTTTTTTTTTTAAATCTGGTGCAATACAAAGGGTCGTTTATCCAGCAGGTGTTAATTAATATTTACACAGCATAGGCTGTGTGTTGCTGTCATCAGTGCCAAACGTGGCGAGTTCCTACTGCACTGCTGTGATTGGTCCTGCTGCACTGTAACCCTTGTGTATCCCAAGGGATACACGTTGGGGGGGGGGGGGGGGGGGTCTGAGTGCCTCAACGAGCAAGACAAAATGTAGTACCAATTGCAGTTCTCCAATATCTGAATATGCTGAAAAAATGCTGATGGGGATATTTATTTTTTTCATTTAGAGAAAATAAATGGATGCCTTTTCTAACTGGTCTCTTGCCAGGGTAATCTGAGAGGGTGGCTACTCAGATCTGGGGTTGAATTCGCTGCAGATCTCCCGCCTCTCCACATCCACATCATGAACAGCAACATGAATTTAAGCAAAAAAAAATCAAGAAAGGTACAGACGCGAACACTGCATTGTTGGCTAATTGTATGAAACAGCTGGGATGAAGCAAAGGAGCGGAAGAACGAAATTAGGTCAAAACACAAAAGCATAAGCAAGGGAAACGTCCGCGTTGACGTCACTAGAAAGATAATTACTCAGAGCCTCCCTCACACACGGAGGACTTGCTAACAGGACACAGCGCAGTCTCTCCGCGACACCCCCCCAACACTGTCGCCACTGCTGCCAGAGATACTGCCTCTGTACAGGCCTGCTGAGCAACTTCATTTGCACCACTAGCGACTGAAATACATAAAAGAAAGAAAGAGAAAAATACAGAGAACGTCTAGTAGATCAGTGTAAAAGAAAAACCCATGACGTGAGCAGACTATTATTATTAATGCTATTTAAAGTTTAATTTCCCCATCCTTGCTCTCTTTAAATGAGTGTTGGTTTAATTAAAGCATCACCCCACCTGAGGCTGTGACCATTAATACCGAACAGATGTTCTTGTGTGAATCAATACGAACGGCGAACGTTTTAAATGTGTACATTTACTGACGCAACAAGTAGATTGTAAGATTATATTAAACTATAGGAACTTAAATTAGATTGTGTATTGAGTGAACATGAGTGATCGGTTGGTTGCATTGATTTTACGTGTATCCTGAGGAGCGCTTGAAATCGAAATGCGCTTAATTGAAACCTTTTTCTATTTTCTACAGCTCCACTTACACTCCGATCATCCACAATGAAAAGAAGCTGTTCAATTTTACATTGTGCAATAGTTGAGTAGCAGTATAATTATAACGTGAAAATACCGGTGTACCAAGTGTAGGGCAAGAACTGGAGGAGCAAGGAATAATACAAATATTATTAAGGATTTTGAACGAGATTCTGTACGTCTTCTCCTACGAGTCCATCGCAGAGCTTTGCTAGGTCTGCCACACTGCTTACACCAGCACTTTCACAGCCTGGGAAAAGGGGGAGGGAATCTCTGCGCATGGATTGAGCTGTCTACTAAGATTAATTAGTCTGCCTTTAATTGTGAAGTTTATGTTTGAATTTTAAAGATTATTTATTATATGTTATTTTTAGTGATAACTTATCCATCGCACATATACTATTACTGAGGCATACTTCTTCTAACTTAAATTACACAGTATTACTACTTTGATTGCAATTATCCTGCATCATGCGATATAATAGTCTAATCCAATGCTGTCACACGCATACAATGTATCTTCAGATAATTTAAATTAAATTATTATCATTGTTAGTATTATGTGGAATATTGTAAATTGATGTAGGCTGATTAAATCGGATGCAGTTTCCTCACTGACCACATGGTGGGGACAGACTGTTTCACGGACATATCTTGAAATGCATTTAGATTTGGCTTGCCTTAGGCCACTCGTTCGGCTGGGTTTGGGGCCACTACCGGGAATATAAAAAATACAAACGAGAGGAGGCCATTCGACCCATCGTGCTCTTTTGGTGTCCATTAATAACTGAGTGATCAGGGCCGGGGAATCAGGACAGGCCGCTGGCAGTAGAGAGATGGATTGAAAATATCAATGGGACACCGTTTCATTTCTCGTAGTGCGGGATTTAATTGTGCAGTTCGCGTCACAGCCTCGGGGCTCATTTCTGCGGCTGGGTCGTGTTGTGTAATTAAGCGGCGCAATTAGCGCACTCGGTTAGCAGGCTGAAAGCTGTAACAGCAGGCCGACGTGAGCTAGTATCCATCCTACCGCAGGGAGGGGTCATTGTGAGTGAACGTCTCATGACTGATATGGCCGTTTTGGTGAGAATTATAACAGAAATGTTGTGTTTTTCCTTGTGGTCGTATTGCATTATACCAACACGAATGAAAAGTGTCGAAACACTGTAAGCTAGTATTTCAGATGTTCTAAAGATGGAAACAATACAGATCTGTGATGAATTCAGCTCTACAATACAATTTACGACACTGCATTAGAGTTGAACAGAATAAAACAGTTTACATATTAAAACAGGTTTTATTTTTGCTTGTTTCGTTTCAATAATATTTAGAAGAAATGATAAACTGTTGTAACCCTAAATTCTTAATAATTTAAAATAACTTAAATAACTAAATTGTAATACAATGTATGTATTTTATTTAGTTAAATAACGTATACTAATACCCGGTATGCACATCTGTATTCCCAATGAAAACAAAAACATGAACAAATTAAATATGAAAATAGTAATTGCTACCAGAATTCCTAACCACGATCAAAAGTCAGTTTTGGTTTAAAGCTTATCATTGAGGGCTTGGTGACCCGCATTCGTTTCCCATGAGAGAAACGACAAAGTCGGTCAACATGCTACGGAAGCTCGGAGGCTCAGGTACCCGTGTTCGGTGCAATGGCAGCTGCACGCCGCAGAGGGGCGCAAGAAACGCGTACTTTGAAATCCTTCCAAAGTGCTGCAAAACTCCCATACATTAATACATCAATAAATAAATAATGTATACAATAAAGCTACACAGTGCAGCATGACCCACAACAACAAAAACTAAAGCTTATTAAAACACAGCCCACATACAGCTTTGAATTGTCACCAATGTTGCAATAACACTCAATCGAGTAAAAATAAGATTTACTGGCGTACTATTATAGGCTATTCCCTGTAAACATGTTATATAACATTAGAAGAGGGTCACCGAATGTGTGAAGTGTACAGCTGACCGAAACGCGTGTGCAACATGAATTATATATATACTCCGGTGGTCTTTATAATTTATAATACACTTCCACTACTGTCCATAGAGGTATAAATATGAGATTAAAACATCTACATTAGAATGTAAAGTTAAACACATTACAGCCATGTCAAACGTGTGTGTGTGTGTGTGTAGGTTGATACATATAGCCTATATAAAGCACTTTGTATGCTTGGGTGTGAATGCTAGGATATAGGGATTTATTACAAACCATATAGAGTAAGCCTATATAACTAATAGGATTAGTTATTTTAAAGCTTAATTACTACTACTACTAATAATAATAATAATAATTAACCATTAGTAGTAGTCACTGATAACTTTTTCTATCTTCAGTTGTAGAGTCCAGGCTGTGTCTGTGCACACCGGCCATGTCCTGACCTTGACCCCAGCGCTGCTCCACACTGGAAACACACCTGACCTGTGCGCAGCGCGGCCGGCCTGCGAGTGGGGAAACAGGGACGTGATGGTGACAAACAAAGCTGTCCTGTTTTTCTGTTCTTGTTATTCTGTGCGGCATGCCTCCGTGCAGCACAGACATCAACACTGCCTGTTGGCCGGGGAGGCGAGGAGGCAGTCAGCAGACCCGAGAGCCCCCTTCTCAGGCCCCCACTGCACTCCCTCCAGCCTCGCCCCCCATTGGCCAGCGGTGCCAGTGAAGCAATGGATCCGGGCGTGCTATTGGCTGAGTATATAAAGTCGAGGTGCTAAACGTGCCCCAAACAAGCCGGGGAAAGACGGAGCTTGAGGAACAGCAGTGGGACGTTGAGATCAGGTGCGAGTCGCTGCTGCTTCCGGGGCTGCACAGAGCCAGCTGTGACCGTGCAAGGGTTGCTCGCCATGAAGTTTGTGAGGTTCCTCATGAAAAACGCCGCTCTGGCCAACGTGCCGAAGCAAATCGACCATTTTTCCAAATTTTCGCCGTCTCCCCTGTCCATGAAGCAGTTCCTGGATTTCGGTGAGTGTTGGAAACAAAGATGCACGAACTAACTGAGCCGATCTGCGGCTGCTGTCCCTGCTTGTGCGATGTGTGCGCGTATACAGTAGCTGGAGAGGATGTGTACAGTGTGTCAAGTTTCGGGCTTATTTGTTTTATATGAAGTGCATGCTTGTTACATTTGTTGTTAATCTTCAATCTTTTTTTTTTAGTGCATGTGTGAAAGTGGACATTGCACGGTTTAATGCTGTGCACACAGGCATTAGTGTGTTTGCGGAGCATTTAATGAGCTCTGGTGTCGTGGGAAACGTCGGCTGGCCACTTCAGGAGTCAAGGGCGCATACGGCGGAAAGAGGAAGAAAATGACCTTAACGGTGAAATAAATGCGACAACAAACTGAGCAGTGCAATGCTGTCACAGTGGTTATCGTCAGTGCAAGCGCTGCGTAATTAATTAATTGATTGGTGTCGTGTCTGCACAGTTGTGCATCGCCGGGGGCCGGAGGCAGCTGTCCGCTTGTTTGCAGAAGCGCAGCAGTTGTAAACAGGATAGACGCTGAATGCATTGCTTAATCGCCGCAGCCGTGTTTATGTAGCTACTGGTGCTGACATCAGTGTGTAGGCAGTCTGTGCAAACTCACTCTCTGTGTGCGGGGGTCTGTGTGTTATTAATGCGTGAATCTGGTTTAATTAATGCGAAAACGAGGGTAGTTGTTGTTGGGTTGCGTCACTCAAATGCAAAAATACACGTTAATATCATTAAAACCACTGCAGGGCGAACGTGGCACATTTTAATATCAAATTGATCGTTTGTTTTCTGGGGGGGCTTCACTCTGCTTTGTGAAGGTTGTTGGATATGCGTGGGTTTGGGGGGTCTCTGGTCAAGAAACTTTCATTTGAATACGCCACAAAGCCCTCCCATCCATTCCAGCCAGTCACCCAAAATAATCCCTCTTCTGTGTCTCCGTTTCTAGCTCACCGTCTCTGCAACACAGAGTCGCGTTGCGTCAGCCGGGAAAAGAGCTGAACAAGCTGCCCTCTGCAGAGCGCTCCGGTTAAAATGGGGACACAGCAGCAGCGTTTAATAGCCTTCTGTTTTCTAACACTAGTTTGTTTTTACTTGTTTTCAGTGTTTGCCGATTGTAAACCAGTTGCTGCGAAAACAACCACAGTAACAACACGCAGAGCTGCGTGATCGAGGCAGGTGGTTTATCGGTGTCCTCAACTAGTGTTGAAGATTAAAACTGCGATACTAAACAATAAACCATCAGTCCAGTGTGACGCAATCGACAGGGACGCATTGTAGTCTTTCGCAAGGCACAACGCCGTCCTTCCGCCCACCCAGGAAACCGTTTTCCACTCCATCAAAGGAAGAGTCCAGTCTATTTAACATCTCAACAGGGGGCTCCATTTCAATGCACAGCGTGAGACGCCCAGGGGCACTGCACGATTTACAAGACAATTCTAGAACCTCTGCATATTCCTGTTGCCGTTCTGGAATAACAATAGAATGTATTCATGTATTAGTGACTGGATACTAAGTTTCATTTATTTATTTAATGTATTGAGACGTATAAACTTGTTTGTAATAGTGGTCTGCCACCCTGGTCCTGGAGAGCCCTGCTCAGTCCCGTTTTATAGGACTGGACAATTGCTGGCTAAAGATTGTTAGCCTCCAACAATTACACCATTTGGTGGTTCCTGTGAACTGTGGGCAGCCGCAGCATACTACTACAATGAGTTTCGCCCTTAGGGGAGCCTTGAGCTTAAAGGCCTGCCACTAAGGGAGTTAATAGCACACCAGATAAGGGCAACATTGTCATGCACCTCTGCAGTCACTCCATTTCCAAAGGCAATGGAGGCTGTCACTTGTTAACTGATTAACACCTGTAAATGACCGGCGTCCTGAGTTACTGTCCACTGATCTCAATCGCGCAGCTTAAACTCTGGGAGGGAAGGAAAGTGGCAGATTCTGGCGCCCTACAGTCCAGTAGCTGCCCCTCCTGGACTCCTGTTTGTTGTTTTTTGTTTTTTGTTCACGGGTCCGGTGTAGCCTTGGCAGACCCTGACTAGCCATGTCCTGTGTGTGTTTGCAGGTTCCACCAACGCATGTGAGAAGACGTCGTTCGCCTTCCTGCGGCAGGAGCTGCCCGTGCGACTGTCCAACATCATGAAGGAAATCAACCTGCTGCCTGACCGCCTGCTCAGCACACCCTCTGTCCAGCTGGTACAGAGCTGGTGAGTACAGTGACCCCTGACCCCTCAAACACGGCTCTCTATGCTCTCCGAATACCAGGCCTTGCTCTAGAGCATTGGTTCTTCACCTTTTTTTCAGACTCGCACACCCGGCAGTGATCCATTGTAATCCCGCACCCCTAACAGGTCAAGGTGTCGACTTGAGGTGGGGGGGTGGGTGTTGACTGTGCAGGGTGCTGCTGCCGATCCATTTACGAAGCCCCCATTTATAAAATAATTAAAAAAACAGCCATGCCTCGCACCCCCCCAAAAAGGGCTTCTACCACCCCCTGGTTAAGAACCCCTGCTCACTGCCCACCAAAATAGACTTACTGTCTAGGTTGACTGGATACTGCTGGACTGTATTATGAATGTATTGTCTGATTAGGTGCTGGGAATAATGTATACAGGAGAGAGAGCATGTCCTGTCTTGTTTTGAATTTGCAATGCGTTTTGTCTTGTTTTTTTTCTCTGTACCGCAAGCAGCAGCAGCAGAAAATAACAAGTTGACAATATTATGCAATCGATCCGTACTTCAAGTCGTGTTGTTTGCTTCCCTTTGTTTATTGTGATGTCAGCGAATTAGAGCCTGACCTTTGTCCTAGATACTGCATCTCACTGCGGCAGCGTGAACTTTCCCCTACTTCCCGCTAGCGCCCCCCAGTCACATGACCGTTGTTTTTGAAGCTGCAGTGTGACGTGACGTGTTCTGCCAACGCAGCGAAGCAAAACCAATGCACTCGACATAACCGTTTCATAAAAAAGGAAATGAATTATACATGTAGGCCTACATATATTTGTATAATTTAAAAACACGAAAACAGATTGTTTACTAGCTCAACAGGAGAAAGTTTAACAAAAATACGTGTTGGCAATAAACAGTAGGTTATTTTTAAAATGAGTATTGTGGTAGTAGGCTTTATACCAGCTACATGTTTTAGGTTATTATGCACTATGTACTACTGACATCCTTAACATTAATGTCTCGTGTGGCTAAATAACTGATTTAATATTAAAGTACTTTTGTATTGACTATATATATCTTGGCAATAATACTACTTTATATTTTGAAAGTCATTAATCGGGGGGGTGGGGTCTGTGCTGAACAGTGGAGTCAATGTGAGCCAATAGGAGAGCAGAGGGGCCCTGCTTCCTGCACTGTTGAATTGCAGTTGTTTTTGTACTCGAGTGTACAGAACATCAAGTTCTCAAAGAGGCCACACGTGAATGCATGTGTGTATGTGTTTGCCCTCTGTGTATGCATGCCTGTGTGTGTGTGAGGGAGCATGTGTTCAAGGGGCGGCTGGGAAGTTTTTTCCGTTGAGTGAAGTGTGGTGTCCGATAACAAAACTGTACAGTACAGCACTGGCTGACAGGCTGGCGGAGGTAAACAGATCTGATCTGTTCTAATGAGGGGCCTCTCACTCCAAAGACACAATTTTCTCATTCGGCCTAACAACCCCCACCCCCAGCCTCCACAGCTGCAGAGACCGTCTTTCTGATTCTCTGTATTGTCGTGTCAACCACACCAAAACCCAAGTGAGCACCTAGACTTTACTGAGCACCCCCTGGCCCAGTTCAGCACCTGTGCGTCAGCGGTGTAACCTCGAGGTGGCAGGACTGGGGACCCCAATCTTAAAGCATCCACTTTTCACCAGCAAGTTTCTCTGAACAGGATTCGGAAATATAACTCTTTCCCAATCCTGCGGTGTTAAACTTTTTCTTTTTTTTTTTTTCCCCCTCCTTTTGTCACAGAATGTGTTCTTGGGGGCTGGCCACACTCTGGCAGCACTGGACTTGCGATTGGTGGAGGGTGGGGGTTGGGTTGTAAGCGATTGCAGGGGGATGGGAGGTGGGGGCGGGGGGCAGCTGTCTCAGACTGGTTAATCATGCAAGACACTTTGCCGTGCCAGACCTGTTCACACTGCCTCAGCTGGACGGTAACTGTAGCTATTTTCTCAAACACGGGCAGCACTTCTTGCTCTACAATCGGGTATTGTTTGGGTCTGATCTGAATATCAATGGTAGAGAGGTATGAGGTCTCAAAGGCAGACAGTGATCCAAGAAACAGCCCCACAGTACAGTGAACTATGTACTGGCATGTAGTTGAACATTTTATTACATTTATTATACAAAAACACCAGATTATACTGCTGAGTTCTGTGGTAGTAGTAGTAGGCTATATACCAGGTACCGGTTTTAGATTATGGACTATTATATACTACTGAAATCCTTAACATTAATGTCTCATGTGTGGCTAAGCTGCTGGGCTGGTTGCCCCTGGTGCCGACTCTAAGGCCTTTAAAGAGGATGTGACCTTTTGGTTTGTGACGAAGCCCAAAGCGAGTGTTTTGTCTTGTGGCACGACTCGTATCGCTGACGGCAGAGGAACACACCTAAATATAGTTCTCACTGCGAAGGTTGTCAGAAGAAAAGGAAGCGAAACTTCCAGCGATCTCTTTCCAACCTCTGGTGTTTTTCCAAGCTCCCAACGTGCTGAGACTTCTTGTTCAAACCTGACCAGCATCATGTGACAAGCTCACCATTCTCATTATCCCTATAATAACCGACCGTAAGCCATTATAAACCTTGTGAGATGAAGATGTTCAGAAACGGACACCAAAACAGCCCCCCTCCCACACTGTCCACAGACCTGGGGCTGGCTGAGCTAATTGAAGGAAAGTGGTTTCTGCTTTAGAAGCCCCAAATCTGATCTTGACATTTGTCCAAGTGCAGAAGCATGGTCGGGAGAAGGACCGCAGTAAGCGTAGACCCTGAAAGAACTGTGAACCTGTAAGGCCCGGTGCTGTTCCAGAGTGTCTGACCCGCCTGTGTCTCTCTCCCTGTGTCCAGGTACATCCAGAGCTTGCTGGACATCCTGGAGTTCCTTGACAAGACTCCAGATGACCACAGAGTTTTGGGAGAGTAAGTAGCCAAATCATTATCCCTTTAGCCCAAGTGTGTGATTTGTGAGGTCCACCACACTCTAATGTACAGTAGCACCAAGAGGTAAGTTTTTGGCCTGTTCCATAATACAAACCCTTGTTTGACAGACACCATGTTGCTTTCTGAATCATCTGTGCTGTGAGAGCAATGAGTAAGGCAGCAAGTGAGACTCCTCTTACCTTCTCTCTCTTTCTATCTCTTGGTCTTTGTCTCTCCTGGTTCAGCTTCACGGACACCCTGGTGAGGATCAGGAATCGGCACAATGACGTTGTGCCCACCATGGCACAGGGTGTGATCGAGTACAGGGAGACGTTCGGGCAGGACCCGCTGACCAGCCAGAACATCCAGTATTTCCTGGACCGCTTCTACATGAGCCGAATCTCCATCCGCATGCTGATCAACCAGCACTGTACGTACACAGCGCACACACACGTGCACAAACGCATACCTATATATATGCACACTCCTAGATGCACATATTTACACATGTAGGCATAGAAGGACACTACTTTTTTGCACACATACCCACGCTACACCTGCTCTGCCCTGCTTGTGTATCCGTGTACCACAAGCTGCAAACGCAGAAACGTTAAATAACGCCGCTTGGAGATGGCAGAATGGCTCAGCAGTTGTTGCTTTTACAGGGTTTAGAAGGCACAGCCAGAGAGAGGTGACATGCCAGAGTCCAGAGTCTGTCATTTGAACAGCTGGCAGCCGGGATACAACGTCAATCAGACAGGGTGTTTGTTGTTTTGTGCGCTGGTATCTAGGCTATCCTCCTGCCTGGCCTTCAGCCTGTGATATACCCTCGCCAACCAGCCTCTACACTCCCTAGCAGCTTTGCTTCTGTTTTTTTCCCCGTTATCGGTTCCACAAACGTAAGCTCAGCATTCCCCGCATCGCCCCCCCCTTGCCTCTGTACGTGCATGGCAGCCTCCAGATCCCTGATCCAACTGGGCTATTCCAGTGTTTGTCAGTGCCACCTGTCAATCATTTACCTGCAGCTCTTTGCACTCCAACATGGAATAACTTATTTATTTCTCTCTCTCGGACAGCTCTCATCTTTGACGGCACCACTAACCCTGCCCACCCCAACACCATTGGCAGCATAGACCCTTACTGCAATGTTGCTGAGGTTGTGCGAGGTAAGAACTGACTTTTTTTTATAGTATGCATGTATTATTGGCTTAATTATCATGATTAGTACAGAGCCCTTGACTTGGAGGTAACCTCCATGGGCACACATTCACAAGCACCAAAGGGAGCAGTCACAGAGCGCCACACTGTGGTGCAGCTAGGCCTTGGGCACCGTGCTCAGGGTCCAGCCGGGATGTTCCGGCATTTTTAATTTGCCACTGGTTCCTGATTTGGTTTCTCTCATTGCTCTCTGATCTTGCTCCCAGATGCCTATGAAAGCGCCAAGATGCTCTGTGACCAGTATTACCTGGGTTCCCCAGACCTGGAGCTGGAGGAGATCAACAGTAAGTAAGAGTACAGGGAGTCCAAGCAGTCCGACACCACAAAGCAGTTCTCTTACTGTAAAAGGCCACGGCTGTCAGTGGATTAGCCTTTGCTTGTGAAGTCGTGTTTTTTTTTCTTTTACTGTAATGCAAAACTCCCAGCTGGAGCTCAAGCACCATGGCGAGCTCTCCAGTCACCTCGCCCACTCTGAGTGCCATGAGTCGGCACAGTGCCGCTCAGGCAGGGGCTGAGGGGCAGCGACAGCAGGAGGGATAAAACGCAGCAGAATAGTTTGCAGGCTGTCTGGGGAGATGGGGGGTGGGGGGGAAGTTTGGACATGCACAGGTTGAATGTTTTCATGGTAATGAGGAGCTACACAGATTGTGCAGATGCCTCCGGCCCGCACGTCCGCAGGGTTCAGAGCTCTGTGTGAACTGCCAACAAGTTCAGACCCGGCCGGAGGGGCGTGTTGGGACAGTTATGTAATGCAGAGATTGGGGTGGAACGCTAGACCTGATGAGCACAAGCCAGGCGTTTGGAACGGGGAGCCGCACAACCATAGATTTTTAATAAATTTTTAAACGATGGACCTTGCGTCTGTATACATGTAATTTATGTGTTGGGGGGTGTTAACAGTGTTTGCAAATGCCCATTTGGATCACTTACAATCTTTAAATGAATGCATATGTTTCCCTCCTCCCTCCAGCAAATGTGAAAGGGCAGCCCATCCACCTAGTGTACGTCCCCTCCCACCTCTACCACATGCTGTTTGAGCTGTTCAAGGTAAGGCCGCAACGACCTCCCAGGGAAACGTGGGGCGGGGGGGGGATACAGTTGTTTTGATGTTTAATGGCTGAATATCATTATTAAAAAAAATTCAAGTTCCCATCCCCCAAAAACCAACAAATATCAAAGACGTAGCGAGTGCCGCATGCTTGGCAGAGGATGTTGTTGGTCATTAATGACTAACGAGTACAATAGGTTACCCTGCTCTGAGGTCAGAATAATGATCAGGCTTTAATTTAATGTTTGCCACAGTAAAGCAGTTTGAAAATAGTTGAAGATATGCCAGCTGTTTGTGTCCCAGATCTGCTACCAGGGCAGACTAGCCCAGACATGGTGGCGCTCTCTCCCTGACTGACTCCCTGCCTCTCCCCCTCTCAGAACTCCATGAGGGCCACAGTGGAAAACCACGAGTCCAGCTACACCCTCCCGCCCATCAGGGTCATGGTGGCCCTTGGTGGAGAAGACATGTCAATCAAGGTAGGCAACCCCTGCGTTGAACCCAATAGGCTGGGCTAGTGTGGAAGGCATGGAGTGCCCGAAGAACTTGCGAGAGCTTCTAGGTTCACACAGAATACAAAAGAAAGGAGGAAAACCAGAGGAGTCTATTACTCGGACACGCTTGCTTCCCAGATCCCCGAGCCGCCATAGATCCTTTTCAAGTGAGATCCTTTCTAGTAGTTTTAAACATTATAGTTTGCACAAGTTTAAAAAAATAAAAATAAAAACAAATCCATACTTTTAAAATGTTCCCGACACATCCAGTGTAGGAGTTAACAGCTTAAGGGCTCCAAACGTTGCGTCACCCAGCCCTAATCTTCACAGGATCAGAAAACTCTTTATGATTGTGAAGAAAAGTGCCGGTACTAACAGCCTGGCCTTACATAAGCCTCGCAGAGCCAGGGTGAACAGGCTGCCCGCCCGCGCTGCCCCCCCTGCCGGGGCCCGCACTCCAGTTTGCCTCAGCAGCCCATTGTTCATGTGTCAAATCCCGCTCTCTGTGTTGAGGAGCAATGCACACACACGGGGCCCAGCCGTTCTGCTGCTTCTGGAAGGTGTTTACTGCCCCACCTGTCGCCCCCCCCACTGGTAAGAGGTGTAACAGGTGGCATAATCGCCCCCTCCCAACCTCCAAATGAATAGCCTAGAAATCCAGTGCTGATGCCAGAGAGCAGCACAGGCTGGGGGGTACGGTCTCAGTGAACCTGCATCTGAAAAAAACCGCTGCATGTGCTTTTCCCTGAAGCTCTGTATGAAGAGAGGATGAGGAGAAGGGGTAGTGTCTCTATTCATTGTCCCCTCACCCCTCCACCCCCAGTTCATGTGCGCCCCTCTCATCCTTGTGTTGTGTTTGCAGATGAGTGACAGGGGTGGGGGGGTCCCCCTGCGGAAGATCGAGAGGCTGTTCAGCTACATGTACTCCACGGCCCCCACTCCGGAGATTGGCAACTCGCAGCGTGCCCCCCTGGTGAGACCCCCGCTCTACCCGCTGCAGTCTCTGAGCCCCGTGTTGTCTCTTGCAGTCTCTGAGCCCTGTGTTGTCTCTTGCAGGCTGGGTTCGGGTACGGCCTCCCCATCTCCCGGCTCTATGCTCAGTACTTTCAGGGGGACCTGCAGCTGTACTCGATGGAAGGTTATGGCACTGATGCGGTCATTTACCTCAAGGTAAGCTCCCCCCTTAGGCCGCACATTAGTTCTAAATCTCTCCCCTGACACTTTGAAATCCCACGGCCCGTTTCTTAAACTTCGCACCTGTCTGCAGACCTAAGCGGTTCCTCCTCGAACGTACTGCAATATGGTCCTCCTGAAGTCCTCTTTTTGCATTATTACTGCACTGTGGCCCTAAAGCAGCTATGATAGTGGTCTATGTTGTAATCGGAGTCTGAATGTAGTTGTGATTGTGCTCTATAGCAAGTCCTCCCACTTTTGCCCCCATTAGTGTTTTGTAAGTCGCCCTGGATAAGGGCGTCTGCCAAGAAATAAGTCTGTAACACCTTGTCAGACTGTAGATATTGCTCTCCAGTGCACTGCGCACTGCATCACATGCAGTAGCAGATGCATTGTCCTGAGTTTGACCTCCAGCTTCGTTGCCTGTCCCCTCTAGGCCCTGTCCACGGACTCTGTGGAGAAGCTGCCAGTCTACAACAAGTCTGCCTGGAGGCACTATAAGGTGAGCCAGGAGGCAGACGACTGGTGCGTGCCCAGCAAGGAGCCACTCAACCTGGCCATCCACAGGGTGGCGGAGTGAGGCGTGAGGGGGAGCGCTGGCCCTGGCGCGTTGGCAACGGAACTCTGGCTGCTTGCTGGGAAAGGCAGTGGAGGACATGGTGGGGCGCTGCCTTGGGAAATGCACATCATGCAAATCTGTGTTGAAACCCACGTTCCTGGTGAACCTGCCTGTGCAGTATTCAGGAGGAGGTGTGCACACACACAGCCACACACATGAAGGCTTAAGGCCCCTTTCTTGCCCCAAACAAACCACAAGTTTTCAGATAATAAGTTGAGAAATTCTGAGTATATAATTTTATATATATAAATCAACTGGCATTATGTTTGGAAGTTTTTCTTCTCTGGGGATCTGATTTCACAAAGCTAAGGGATCATAACCATTATAAACTGTCGCCACTCTCATGGTCTCCTCTGAATTGAGGAGACATCTGGCACCAAGGTGGGTGCAGAAGGCCAGTCATGCCAGCAGGGAGCGCGAAGCACCGCCATCCAAGCCTGCGGGACGGGAGGAAGGCCTGCGGACATGCGCTGAGCGAGGTCCAGAGTCCACATTGGGATCTGCAGGGGAAAGACAGGTTACCAATGAGCCCAAAACGTACAGCTCCCTGACTCTCTGTAACAGGGACAGGTGGGTGGGGGGGGTGGAAGGCATCTCATACTTTGTAGACTTGGAAGGAAAACATTTATAGATATTAAATCAGTGGGCTTTAATAGATACAGATGCCTTCCTTCATTTTACCAGCCCAGATGTAGGGTATAATGGTACCAATATTGCAAATGTTTGATACTGTCATTTAATTGTGAAACTTATGTATATATGTGATTATTGTATAGGCAATTGTCAGTGTTGCCACACGAAGTATTTTACTGTAAAATGTGTAACGGCACAGTTTAAAGCATGTCTTCTGAAGGTAAATCTATGGATCTGTTCCCAGTGACTCATCAGTGCAGTCATTGAAATGGTGGACTGTGTGAAAGTCCACTCAGAATGTGTGAGAGTTGTGTACCTACGCAGAGCTTGAACTGAAAATGTTCAACATGTGGGCACTCCACCCTGGACAGGAGAGATGTAACATCCGATTATTATGTGTCTTATGTGTTTTTTTTTTTTTTTTTTTAAGCTTCAGATTAATCGAAGCTCTCACATCCATGTATATTTTGAAAGTTCATATTTTTGTAATAAAAAAATGTGACGATCAGCGCGGAGTTGAGTAATTCTGTATGAAAACACCGCGGGAATCCACAGCGCCCTCATACAGGAAGTCATCGATCCTGGCTGCCTCTCAGCCACCATCTCCCTGTACTGCTGCCAGCAAATCCAGGACTGGCCTTATATACCCCCCACCTGTAACAAATGTTGGAGTTGTTTAGCAACTGGCCATTTGTGTTTTTATTTGTTCCATGTTTCTTGAAGCAGAGCACTGGGAGTCTTGTAATTTTCCCATCGTGCTTCTGTACTTTTTTTTTTTTTTTTTTTTTTTTATTTAGCCAACCGCAGCTGTGGACTTTGGTTCTGAGCAGACTGTGCACTCAACATCTATACCTCTGCACGACCTATGAACTCCCCAGGGGCTTGGCTTGCCTGGGCACCTCAGTAATCAGTGATTGCAAGAGGGAAATTACAACACATAATGAACCCAGACAGTGTTATGTAACCTGCACTTCAGTCAGGTTCATCCACTGATTATGATGGGGGTGGCTGGCCTCTTACACCTCTGCTCCCAGGTCAAGTACTCTGGTGTCTGGCCTTGCTTTGTTAATAAGAGACCCAGGAGCACAGCCACAGAATGGGCTTTGGGTGCAGAGTAACTTATTTTTGCTTGTGTTAGTGGGCTGGCAGGTGAATGGCAGGCAATTGAGGGGGGTGTGGGAATAAAAAAATCACATAAACCACCTCTGACCCATTGGTCCCATATAGCAGAGTTAGCAGTGTTAAACCTCAGCCTTCTGGTTTGATTCTGGTTGGGGACATGGAGAGCAGTACCACCTCCATTAAAGAAAAAAGACACCTAAGTGGATGCCCCCACGGTCATCCGGAGCATCCCAGCAATACAGCCCCAGTCATAGTGAACACAGACACACTGGTGGGAAGGCAGTAATGAAACCAGTCTCCGACTCTTCAACTTCCAGTCACCTTGGAGCTCCGCACCCCCTGCCTCCAGTCACTCACTGGAATATAAGGGATGCTGTCTGTATAACGGAGAACGGATTTGACACTAAAATCAAATATATTCGCGCTTTTAGCCGTGCCTAATTTGGACCCATTTTTTGCTTTTCCCCCCATGAGACCCGGCTCGGTGCCGCGGAGCCGCTTTTTCTGGCACCAAAAACTTGCTGGTCTGGAACCTAAGAACCAGTGACGTCAGTGCGGGGGGCGGGGTTAAGTCGTCTCCACAGGAAGTGATTGGCCGAGCGCAGCCGCCATGTTTAAAATGCCGGCAGAGACGCGAGCAGCGAGGAGAGTTTATTACAAATGAGCGAAATCAGCAGCAACAGCGCTCTGTCAGACACTACAGTGACAGTATGTCTCACACGGCAATAACTACTTAGTTGTTGTCAAATGGCAGCAATGAGAGACGACTGAGCGCAGCTTCCGTGTCAGGAAAGCCGTGTTACAGCGAGATGATGATGAGAGTTAATGCGGACACAGATTGGACAGACATGTTGTTTTAATGAACTGGTCATTATCTGATCCGGTGTGACTCCGAATCCTGCGCCTCTACGAGTCACGTGTCCCGGGTTGGTTTGCGCTTGATTCATAATGTATTAACAAATTCATTTTCTTAGCACAGGGCGAATTACACAAAACACACATATTGTACAGTAAGAGATCAAATACACAGTAAGATCTGTGACTGATGCGCTTTGTGCTCACACGGCAGCAGTGCTGACAATGGATGATGATGATGATGATGATGATGATTATTATTATTATTATTATTGTGTATTTGTGAGCGGACGCTCTTATCCAGGGCGACTTTCAACACACAGGAGCATCGCTGCGTGTCTGGCAACAGGGACAATGCAACAGTGATGTGGGACCATCATCCCAGACCTCATCAATAAGCACAGTTTCCATCAAACCATTAACATCACCTGAGATCTCCGACAGGTTATTGATCTGCCGCGACTGCGCCGCTAACACCCCCAAAACAGCCGCATCCATAATCAATAGGCCAGCCTAGTCATTGTGTTTAAACAAGAATAAAAGTAAAAATACGCCACCAAATGAATGAAAATGTGAACTGTCTGCGCGGTGACGAATGCATGTTAACTAACTTGTATTTTTTTCAATACAGTAAAAGTGTCTGAAATAGCGAATCGTTGTAAATCTCGCGTTTTATTGTTTTGTTTTACAGTGTATCTGTGTTGATTGAGTTTGATTGTGATGTATAACAGGGTTTAAAGTCGCAGTCCTCGGTGCTGATTATTACTGCTGTGTGTAGACACTTTATTGATTTTGATTGTGATGTATAATAGGGTTTAAAGTCGCAGTCCTCGGTGCTGATTATTACTGCTGTGTGTAGACGCTTTATTGAGTTTGATTGTGATGTATAACAGGGTTTAAAGTCGCACTCCTCGGTGCTGATTATTATTATTATTATCGCTGTTTCTCTTCTACTCCGCGCTTGGGAACGCCCACACCAGTGACGTCAGCGTTCGGGTCCAAAACCTGTGGGAAAGCGGCCGGTTCACTAAAGATCAGCTGCTTCCCAGGCCGAGCAGCGGCTCCGGCTCCATGGCAGTGGAAAAGCGATATATATGATGTAAGGTCAGCACCTCTCAAACACATTGCCTACAGGAGGGGGACTCCTCCATTTGGGCGCTCAGCTGCTGTTCCCACATGGTTATTTGTGTTCAGCCGTCATTGTCAGAAAATTCTGGTGACTGGGAAGAAAGGGGGGAAGGTTGTCCCTGCTGCAGCCTGGAGTGGCGGTTAATGGGGGGGAAGGGTGGGCTGCAGTAGCCTCACTCATCCTGGGCTCACTGCCAAGTAGGGGAGAGGAGAGTCAACAACAACAGCGAGAGCGAGCAGTGGTGGGGGGTTGCATGCTTACTGTCACACACGTTTAAATATCCGTGTCACTGGACCAGTGATTACCTAATCCTCCTGAATGTACACGTGTTCCTTCCATTACTCATCTCTCCTGAAGTATCAGCGATGGCTGGTGTCAATGATGCACACCGATGAATTCCAGTCTCCAGGGTTATGACGCACCAGGCCAGAGTGATGTAAAGCCACCTGCAGACTGAACACAGAGCAGGTCACACTTCTTAAGCCCTTTACTGGCACAAGCGGTGTAACCTTCAGGATAGACCATGGAGAAAGTAGCCCACATCTGGAACATATTAATTCCCAATCCAATCCAAGGAAGAAAAAGGAAATTGGTCAGTTATCTAAAACGGGATGATTTTCTGGATTGTCAGATGGGTCAGTCCAGAGGACTGGCAGACAAATGTGCTATTGTCAGGTGAATCATTGAAACTGGTTTAAATTAATCTGGTTCATCCGGTTCTGCTTGAGTCTTAAAATAAAACAAAAACAACCACCCAGAATGTCAGTTACCAGTCATTGTTCGTAAAACTAAAATCTTCCACTGATATGTTAAAGCGAGCCACGCATGGTGCCCTCACACAGGTCACTATCAGGTTCATGGTAGAAGAAAAAGAGGTACAAGTCCAGCAAACCCCTCCCGACCACAACACAGTGAGAGCTGACTAGGAGGCCCACCGGAGGTCCAGTATTTAAGCTGCACCTAGCTCCAACAGCAGCCAGAGAAAAGTTCCCAAAACACTGAGCCTGCAGTACTAGGATACTGCAGGGTTAGAATAAAGTATTGTACAATAAAATAGAAACCCCAAATCAAGTGTGTATTTGTCACCTTTCACAAAGCATTTAATCATAATGCTTTGCAGGACTTGAACCTATGAATCTCGCCAACCTGGAGCACTCCAGTCCATCTACTTACAGCACAGCCCACACAGAGGGTAGGGAAGTCACACACAAACCCCCTGGAGAGATGCTGCACTTCGGACATCCTGGAAGTATGGTAGTTTAAAAATAAAATGTCACTGCCACCTGCTGGAAGAACAATGCAATTGTGCTCAGTACCAGTTGCCCTTCCATGCAGAAGCCTACTTAATCACCCCCCACCTACCTCGTCACCCCATATTAACATGATGTGGTCAGAAATGAGGCAGTGACTGGAAACTGTGAGAGGTAGGGGGGTAAAACCTTTATTTGGCCAAACTATGAGTCCTGAATTAGGAAAAGCAGCAGCAGGAGTCAATTACAGATGCAGAAACCCTTTGCAGGCATGTGTGACGGGGGCAGGTGTCCCAATGTGATGTGTGCAGAGGAGGTTACAGAACCAGGTGATCAAAACAAAGAAAAGGCAAAAATACAATCAAAACAAGTGAACTTTGGTGAATAAGTTTTAGGCAGTTTAGTGTATTTTATCAAATCATTTGGAGCCCTCTACTGGACATTTCTTGTACACACATGCTGGATAAGGGATAACGACATTGATGGTCAAGACTACATTTAAGAACACAAGTTACAACAAAATGCACACATAAAATTCATTACAAACTACACTGTTCGGTTTCCCTAAAGTTATATACACACACTTGTTATTTTTCAGAAAAAAAGTCCTTAAATTGGCTTCAACAGAACACACTGCTTTTCAAAGCAGACACTGAGCAAGTCACTAGAGCTGTACAGGAGTTCAATACATATGCCTCTGTGAGCAGTCACTGTGCCGACTGAGCACTTTGAGGGGGAACAGGATGACTGGTCACCACCCCCCTCAGAATTGTGCATTGTGCGCTTCAGTTCATAGCCCACCAGAGGTTTCCTGGTACATTGACCTGTAATGCAAACTCCAGTGTGGAGGCATTACTACCTAACCCACCAAAAAAAAAAAAATCTAAAACAAAAAACAAAACTGCTCATTTATTGATTAATTAAGGGTTCTGACAGAGACCTTTAGGATAATATTACAGGAAAATGTTCAGTCTACTAGATTGCATAATGAACACATAAAAATCATTTAAAAATGAAAATTGCAGCATCTTAAAATGATCCCTTGTTGTAAAATACTAGCCTCTGTAAAACATTTAAAAATAGGACACCAAAACAGGGCAACAAAACACTCCAGTCTCACCTCGACTGGCGGCCCGTCCTTTCATGGCTGCGACAGGGAGGTTGGGTGAGCTGGGAGGGACTCTGTGGTGGTGGGTGACAGGGTAGTACATTACAGCCACCACCCACCTCCTCCCTCTCCACCAGAATAGTTTCCAAACTCTGTCCAGCTCAAGACGGACAGCCTGCAGTGGTCAAGGCAGCTTCAGCACAGTGGGCTGGGTGCTGCTCCCACCTGCGATACCAGGGGAGGAGAAACGCTGGGAATCCTGGGGCAGATCCATGAGCAAAATAAATAAAATTGTCTTTCACACCTTCCCCAGGCTGTCTCTCACTCACACACCATCTCTGCTCCGTGCGAGACGGAGCAATTTCATCAGTGCGATGGGTGATGGAGTGTGCGCACATTTCTCGGCATCAAAGAAGTTAAGTTGGACATCCAAAGGTCTTCACAACTGATGAGGTTTGGATTTTTCCACTATAATAGTCTATACATTTGAATATAGAGGTCTAAAATATACAACACCCTCCTGGCTGGCAGTCCTCAGGTCCAGGAAGGAGGCTGCACTCCAGCTCCTCACCACAGCTGCGGGTTGTCCATTTGGGCGAATCCCGGTTCCTTGCGGACCTTCCAGTATGTCCCGTTGGTGAACCAGGTCTCCTTGCCAGTGGCATCCACCATTTTCCTGCCAAGGGGAGAAAGCAAAGTTGCACGATTACAGGCGGTGCAGACAAGGGGTGTCCCACAATGCAATGCTTTCACAGTGGACAAGTTGTGTTAACAGGACTAGGCCCCACTGCTCCCCCAGTCCTGGGGCATGTGGCGATCAGTGCTGGGGCTGAGGAGCAGAACATTACAAAAGCCAGACGGACCTGAAGAAGCGTGGGATGTGTTGTTCTCCCTTCTTCTCCATCATCTTCCGCCGCTCCCTCTGCTGCTGCTCCACCTCATCCTTCTTTTTCTCCGCCTCGTCTACATGCCCGTTCTCCAGCAGCCTGCAGGGGAGAGCAGAGTCATCATTGCTTTGGAATATTGAGGTGCACTGGACCTGGACTCCACAGCATTCCCATATACAGTATTTTTCAGGTCACACCAGGGTCCACACACCACACCAGCTGGTCTCTGCCCATCCCTCGCTCCACTCACCTCTGGTCTGGCCGGAAGCGGGAGTCTGTAGGCGGCAGCAGTGACTTCATCTCGGGGGTGACGTCATTCAGCTCGCGCGCAAAATAAGAGAACCCATAATACTGCATGTGATCCGGAGGAAGCGGGTCTGTGGGGCGACAGGGCAGGATGTCACAGATCACACACTACAGTAACCATCACCTGATCCTGGAAAAAATAGCATCTGCATCTCCCCGAATGTGCAGTTAGAATTGTTCCCAGTCGCTGCTACCCCCCCTCCGAGGCCAGGTTGACACTCACGTGGTTTCCAGATGCACTGGGGTGTAGGCAGGGTGTCACAGAAGATGCCCTCGTGCCAGAACCCCCCAAATTTATGGACAGTGTTGCCTGCCTGGTCCAGGACCACACCCCGCACCTCATTGGTCTCGGGGCTGAAGTAGCGGGACTGAGGAAAGAGGGCAGTGGAGAAATAAACACCAGCATTCGTGTACATTCTTTAAAAACACACCCACCCACTTCATAGCAGAACAAGGCAGAAAGACTATGGCCACCTTTACAATGACATTAGATGCAATCAAGAAGTACAGGAAGGTCTTCAATGTCACAGGGATCCACAGGCCCCAGCACCTCCCCTCACCTTGACTAAGGTGATCTTGCAGGTGCAGGAGCTGTCCTTGGTGTTGCGGATCAGTATCTCGCCATAGTGCTCCAGCCAGCGCTGTGGACTCAGGATGTTGTGGATGCAGGTGGTCACCTTGTTCCACTCATAGTGGTCTCCATACCTATAGACAGAGAGGGACAGACAGCAGCAGTCAGAAAACAGCGATGTAGCACTGGGGTCCAATATCATTGTTCTTTCCATGAGAAACTCCGTCAAAGGGGTTTTCTTGGCCATCAGTCACAAGTCTTATTTGCACACACGTGAAAGGACTCACTTGGGCAGCGTGATGTTCACCATGCCCACAGGGATGACCTCCACAGATTTGCCCCAGAACTTGTTCTTCCAGCGCTGGTCTGTAGAGACCAAACAGAGAGGAAGGGGTCTGCATTACAGAAGGGGCTTCAGCATGGGTGTTGGTTAATCTGACAGTTAATCTAGCTGCAGGGGGAGGGGGGTACAACAAACCATTACAAAACAGGAAAAAAAAATATACACGTGTGTAAATTGAAAAACGCACCTTGCCAAAATGTGAAGTTCTCAGACTCTGCATAACAGGCAGAGATGGGGGGGTGATGGCTGACCTGGGGGAGGAAGGGCATTGAGGTCAAGGGTCAGAGGAGGTGGATATCAACCATTCCAGAATGCAAATTATATCACATAACAGGAACACCCTCACATCCCTTATGAAAAATACACATGGATTCTGTATCCTCTAAAATAAAGCACAAGCCCAAAGCTTCCTCCTCTCCCAAGAGGACCGGGATACAACACATTCACCACAGGCGGATATTGATCCAGCCCTGTGGGTGGAGATCAGGGGGGGTGGCAGTGGCGCACCTGCTCGGCCACATAGCGAAAGCCCTTGTCCTCCCGCAGGCACTCGTAGGTCTCTCCCAGGACGGGGTTGAAGGGCTTGTAGCGGTTGCGGGAGCTGCCAAACAGGTAGTAGGAGATGGCAAAGGCTGCGACGTACACCTGAGAATGAGAGCGAGACCTCAACATCTACACTGAAATAGAAGTCCTCATAGCAAAAGGCATATCCCTGGGAATGGTAAAGGAAGACAAAGCAACCCCCCCACGCCCAACTATAACCGATGCCTACCATGCGCTCATAGGGGTCATCTATGCGGTTGGCTGTGTCGAGCAGCTCGCAGTACTCCAGCTCCTCACACAGGCGCTGCAGGAAGCACAACGGCTCGTTCAGCGGCACGGGCATGGACACACGCGACAGGTCCTTGCCCATGTTGTTGTACAGGATGTTCCACAGACCGATGTGGCTGTTGTCAGGACCGGGCGCAGGGATCGTCTTGCGGCGGCCCGTGTCCTTGGGGGCGCAGCGGGGGCCCGAGATGCACAGGCTGGCTCTGTAGTTCCGAGAGACTACCGGGGGAAGTTGGACAAGAGTTAGGGAATCGTCAAATACTGGGGAATGAATCAAAGCAGCACAAAATTCAGGAAAACTACTCTGGTCTCTGGCTGTGATGGCTCTGCTACCAGGGGGGCACAATAACGGCTCAGAGAAGCCATCTGTGACGTACTGTGGCAGTCCTCAGGGTCAGAGTTGCTGTTGGTGACGTCACTCAGACAGGAGTCGTCCGAAGCCTCGTTTTCATCCGAGCTCCCACACACAATCACGTCGCTGGCGTCAAAATACTCTGCATACGACTGGGTGCTCGCCAAGGACATCCGCTCACCCGCTATGGACAGAGGGCACTGGGAGAGGAGGGAACAAAACCGGGTGAGGAACAGAGTGATGGAAAGAAAATGGGTTTTATGGGTTATGTAATAAGCATGGCCACCGGGGAAGGAGCGAGACGGACCTGGTTGACGGTGCGGAAGGACTCATCTGTGGAATCGGAGGACAGAGACAGGGAATGGACGCGCGTCAGGTGGGACTGCATCTCCATCTAGAGAGGGACAAAGCCAATGTTCAGCCTGTCAAAGCACAGCATCACTCCCTACACCACTGTGCCCTCCTACACACAGAGTGACAGTTTCCATACGCCAAGAGACTAGACAGACTCACTCCCCACCCCACAGCAACAGCAGCTATTCCACCATGGGTGCGCCTCCCCCCCGCCTCCCTCCCTCTAACCTCCCCAACCTGTTCTCCATTGTCATGACAAATCACAGTTGTGAACCAAACACCTGGGTGCAGATTAAAATCTAAAAATAGAAACATTTTTGAAGCAGGTGTGACCCCAGAAGAGATGAAAGACTCTAGAACGCTCTGGCCTGGATGACATTGCAGTGTATTTACAGCATCGGATTCAGATGCCCAAAATCCAACGGTCTGAACCACAATCCTCCACTTCATTCTCTGCGGCACCTCGCTGCCTCCACTGAGACCACAGAACCCTCCCCGCTCATTCAGCACAGCCCTGATTGTAAGTGTATAAGTGTGCTCCGCCTGTCCCCCCCAGTCCCCCTCACCTCAGACATGGTACTGTACAGCGTGGCAAACTGTGCAGAGGTGGCCTGGCGCAGGTCTGGCCCGCTCCATGCCTGGCGCAGCCGCTCACGCTCCGTATACAGAGTGTCCAGCACAGACTTCAATGACGTGTGCACTGCAGGAGAGAGGGAGACAAAATTGACTTATTTGCACTGTTCCCCTTTGTTGTATTTGGTTTGAATGCAGAAAAGCCTGCAAGCCCCCCTCACCTCTCTGGGACAGGGAGCAGATGTTGTGCTGCAGCTTGTGTGTCTCTGGGGGCATGGGGGCCTGCGAATGAACGTAGTCTGGGATGCTGGGGACCGAGGAGACCTAGTGGGACACAATGACAGGGCTCACACCAAGGACAAGGGCAGCACTTCGGTACACTTGCTTCACTGGCGTTACACTGCAAATCAATCTCATCTATTCCACCCCCGCCCCACTGCTGCTCCACTCCCTCACCATACTGGCCTCCACTCGGGACAGGCTCTGCGAGTTGCCCCAGATCTTGCTGGCTTTCTTCCGGGGTTTCTCCAGTGTGTTGTTCTGGAAAGAGAATAAAAGTGACAGTTTAGTGTGGGGACACTTCCAGGAGCACCTTGCCTTGAAGATTGTGGGGAGTGGGGCAGGGATGGGGTGGAGGGGAGCTTACCTGGATGCTGACACCGTTGCAGCTCCAGGACTGCGAGGGCTGCATCGACTGCAATCTCTGCACCATGCGGCTCAGCTCGGTCAGATCGGCCTGGCACTGCGCCAGCTCTGTAGGACAAGAGTAGTAGTGAGAGTTACAACTGGACTGAGGCCTGGGCACACCCTGCTGGGACTGGTCCCACAAACTCTGCATTTACACACACGAAACCCACCAAAACCAAAAAGCTTAACACTGTCCAATGGCGTGGTAGTTTCAGTAGCGAGGTGCAATGACAACTGCCCTAACAGCGGGGAGGAAGTGGGGCTGTGCCGGGCCAGGCCAGGCTGTACCTTGGGAGCAGAAATCAGAGTTTTGGGTCTGCTGCAGCCAGGCGTCAACCTTGCTGGTCACTATGGGGGTCCCTGGGGGCAGGCTCTGCAGGGGGGTGGCTCTGTTGTAGGTGGGCTGGAACCAAACAGGAGAGAGTGGGTCAGGATAACACTGGAGTGCAATTAAATCTACACACACAAGCTTTGAAGCTCAGTGGATATTCTGGAATCTTTAAAAATATCACATTCAGAAAATTCAAATGTTCAGTGACACCATTAAGTCAACATTAAGTTAGCTTACCTGGGTGGCTAGAAAAACACTAACACAACCCTCCAAGACTAGATCTTGTTTTAGAGCTCCAGTTTAGACCGAATACAATATAGGGGTTAAAGAACCCCTCTCATTGGTGCCCCCCTGCGGCTCAGCGATGGGCTCACCATGCCTGGCAGCGCTCCGTTGCTCTGGGTGAGGTCAGCCATGTCTGGCATCGGGCCGTTGCTCTGGGCAAGTGCACGCAGGAACTCCTTGTGCAGACGCACAGCCTCATTCTTCTTGAACACGCGGTGAGCACACAGCTTCGTCACCCAGATGTAGAACAGCTCAGGAGACTTCACCTGGGACAGGGCAGGAAGGGAAGATACCAGTGTGAAGGAGGTGAGCAAAGTGGTCAGCCACTATCACCATGTGCAGAGGGGTGGTAGGCTGCAGTTTGAAACCCACAAAACCCATCTTCGCCCTCCCAACAGTGTAAACAATCGTTACAATGTCTGATCTACTCCCACACTGCACTGCAAACCAGTTCCTCCAGCTGCTGTGGAATCTGACAGAACTGGATTCAATTATTTTGGCTCCTTTGTTTAAATCTGAAGCAGAGGTTTTAAAAAAAAATCTACATCACTCCTTATCACATTTCTGAGTTTCGGCCTCTGACACCACAAACTCTGGGAATGCGGGAAGGACTCCAGTTAAAGGAAAGTTTTTGTTCCAGGGAGAAAAGGGGTATTCTGCTGCTGTTGGCATTTCACTAGGAAATACATTCTCTAAGAACAGCCTATTACAGAGACTGAAGCAAGGGTTGCGATAGAGGTGCCCACTTACAGAGACTTGGAAAGGTACCTTCAAGTGATACAGGCTGTCACCGGCATCCAGGTCTATGCGCCGGGACTTCTTGTTGATGGACATGACCGCCAGGCTGACGTCGATGGAGCCATGCAGCTTCCCCTTGGCGATCTGGGAGGGAGGAGAGGAGACCATGATAAGTGCCTGCAGTGGAGAGGAGTCTCCTGCAGAGATGGGTGGTTAAGCCCATCCTCAATTAGCAGTGCTCAGCCCAGGCCCTGGAGACAACTTTTGGCATTTTGGGGTTTCAACCCCCCCGCCAGAGCTAAACTATTCCAACCCACCAAATCGCAAGAGGCCTAATTAAGCAATTTACAAGTACAAGCAATACTTACATCTTGTGGCGTTTTAGCATATCCAAGGATGCCTTTGTCCAACACGAAATAGCGCTGGAAGACAAGCAGGAGAGTCAAGGGTTAATTTTTTTTTTTTTTTTTAATATATATATATATACAGCTCTTGGAAGAAATGTAGACCACTTCAATATTATCAGTTTCTCTGGTTTTACTATGTATAGGTATGCGTTTGGGTAAAATTAAAATTTGTTATATTCTATGAACTACTGACAACAAATCTCCCAAATTCCGAATAAAAATACATGTATGGCAGCCATGCCATTCCATTCATAGAGATGCCGATTTAAGAAACATTTGCAGTGGTCTTAATTTTTTCCAGAGCTGTATATAAACCATGGATTCAGGATTGCAGAACACTCTAGGCAGGTAAGGGAAATCAGGACAGTGCAAACAAACATAAGCACACTCAAGGAGTGAGTGAAGTGGCCATTAGCCAAACTAGCCAGACCCAAGAGAAGCTGCCCTGGTGTGCCAGTGCTCTGGTTCCCCTTTCACACCCCACCTCCCGGGCACCCACACCCTGCCAACCTTGTGCCAGCCATTCAGCGGCCACTTCCTCTTCTTCAGCAGGAAGCCCTGGTAGTTGGCGGGCAACGCCACATCCCGCACCGTCTCCACGCTCACGTCACCACCGCTGCTGCAGCTCTGGATGTCCTGCATTACCTCCCAGTCCCTGGAGTTCTGCAGTGGCATGGAGAGATCACAAACCATCAGCAAAGCCTGCTGGGTTCAGGCACATGGGCACTGGGTTAAAGGGCACCCTGGCCCAAGAACTGTCCAGTACAGAGTGTAGCACCCTGGCAGCTTCAGGCCCTTCAAACCTCCCAACAGCAATTCTCAGCTGGCCTGGTCATTAACTTTTGAACACACACACACACCCTCCCTCCCTCCCTCCCTCCTGTGTCATGCTAATACAGGACACTTTCACACGGGAGGAGAAACATTGGGGTAATGGAGTCGATTATGTCACTGTGAATACTGGCTCACTGGCACATCCCCCAACCCTGAGACGGGCTGGAATTAAAATCGGCAACGAGCTGGTGGGCAAGGTACAAGTTATAAACTCGGACATCATGCAAATTGAATAGGGAAGGAAGAAAAAAAAAAAAATGTATTTCGAGTTATCAGTGATAAGGATTTAGGCACTTCAGAAAAGCCATCTCGTCTTACAAGTATTCATGCTTAAGGGTGAATTCCAGTTTATTTTGTTGTATGGTCTTGTTCTCAAATGCAAAATTTTTGTCCTTTAAGAGGGGCCACAATGAACACACAGATTCATGGTCAACATTGGGGGGGGGGGGGGGTCAGACCTGTCGAGTGTGGCGCGAGGAGGCAGTGCTGCTGCTGCGAGAGTGACCGGGGGGGTGCCACACGGCCGGGGACCTGTCCAGCGTGCTCATCTCTCAGGCTGTGGCAGTGATCCGTCCAAGGCAGGGAGGGAGAAATCAAGAATCGATCTTGCAGGAAAACGACAAGGCCCGTCTCAACTAACTGCTGGACATGGCAGAGAAGCAATCAGCTGTCTGCAGGAGAGAGAGAGGGGAGATTTTGTATAAGACACTTGCAACTATGGAGAAGTTTGAAATCCAATATTTAAAATTATAAAAAAAAGACAAATGACAATCAAATCAGTTAGTCCTTTGTTAAAACTCCTTCCGGAGCTGAACCACCCCCTCCCCATAGACATCCCTTCCCTCATCGGACTAGCTGCGACACACTGAAGGCAGGAATGCACCTTCAGCAAGTCTGCCAGCGCTGCCAGGCAGAGCAGCAACACTACCAGGACACTAATCTCGGCAGACACTGCCCAGCAAGGGCGTTTTGATGTAGTCCTCGACTGTGAAAGCAGCTCCACTCCATTAAAGCATTTGAGCCACCAACAACAGCTGCTCCAGTCCTCCTCACTCTGTCAATTTGTTATTTTAAAAGGACACCCCTTTTATTAACCACCTTGACGCTGCAGCTCACGGTACGTAATCTCCAAATGGCTGAAACATTTCTCCCAACGAGTATAAACATGGTTGAAGGGGCATACATGCTGGCAGTAAATCTAACCGCCCCCCCTTCCCAAAAAATAAAACTGTAAAACCGCAAAAATTAACCCCTAGATCTCCACTCACCTATTCAGAGGACATTGATCTATTAATCCCTGAATGGCACACAGACCAGTGCAAATGTTATAAATGAGTGCAGAGCGGTCGAGATGGGGAGCAGGCGAGTGTCTCCAAGCAGGTGTGATGCATTGTGTTCCAGCACGACTGGTTTTAACAAAGGTGCGGAGCAGGAATGCGACAGTCGGGCTGACAGCGCCGCCCCTGCGATTGCAACATCAGCCCATTGACTCTCGGGCAGGACGTCTCCTACTTACTCAGCAACAAGAATTTAGCGGTGTGCAGTGGGAAACCTTGACACACCAGAATGCTTTCCCCAAGAAGTTCAGATTTCATACAGGAGTGTTCATGACAGGTTCCAGGAATATAGAGGACTCCAGCATGACTAAGCTGCCAGGCCTGTGACAGGGAGGGGTTAAACACGCAAACGGCATTGAGTGCACCCTCCTATTACAGATGAAGGGCTTGGCATTCATGCTAGGCCTGCCTAAAATAATGGGGTTTAGATTCCCTTTTACAATCTGTTAATCAAAATAAACATGGGTCATCTTTGGGGCAATGTTATGTTAAGATCTCTTAATGCTTTTGGGGGTTCCTGACCAAAATGTACTCTGCCAGTTCAATTCCAATACTCAATCCAAAATCTCAAGACCAAAGCTGTGAGACAATCCATTTGTTCAACATCTCCCTCCAACACTAGCCTGGGACTAGCCAGACACTGAAAGGACAAAGCATCCTCAAGTTCTGGAGCAAACACCAGTGGAAACAAAGGTATGAGGAGCCAAATGCAGCTCTGGTGAACAGATGTACTGGGCAATATCCCCAGGCATGAAATTATCAGGCTGTTCTCTGATGGGAAGGCATCTTGATTGGTCACACGACCATTTGTTTAGAAACAAATAAAACAGCTATTTGATTACCTGATCACAGTGTAGGCATTTCAACAGCCATGGCTCGGTTGCTCACTTAATCTACTACCTCCCCCCCCAACTTCTGTAAACTTCTACCATACAAATCTAAGGATGACACACTGAATAGGTTTTCAAGTCATGCAAGTTTAAGATATAAACAAGATCCAAGTGCAAGACTGTATGCCAAATCAGCCTCCTTCAACAATAGGCTTAATTTCCCAACCTGACAACAGGAAATTAAGGGGGAATCCATGTTGCACAAAATCTGTAACTGGCGGTGAAGACTGCGGAAGACATGACAGGGGAATGAATACAAGTGTTGCTCCACTGCCAGTGCAGAGTATGCAATTATTTCCTGCAGAGCTTTATTTGAAGGTTTCAGTTACATTTCCTCTCCATCAGCTTGCAGGCATATTTTCTTCAACTATGAGCTGGATAAGCAGAGAACAATTGAACTGAGGATGACCACTACTCACAGCATAAGAGCAGAATAAAAATTCAGACAGGTTTGAACTCAACCACAGGGAACACAAAGAGCAGGTTTCCATTCACAGAAGCAGCAGCTTGCTTGGGACAGGCCGTACTCTTTCTGTCACCAACTCAGATTTCCAGCCCAGCCTGCTCCACCACATAGTTGGCATAGTCAGTGCAGCACAACTGACTTCCTGAGACTTCAGTCATCCTCCCTCCCCAGTAACAATAACAGCAGCAAGATTCCTGCATTTCACTGCAACTTTCCTTAAGCAGACATCACCTTCCAAGTTGCCATGAACATGAAGGCAATCTCTGGGGTCGATCCCAGTGTTTGGCAGAGTGACTGGGAGGCCCACGTTTTGCCAAGGTACGACGACCTAAACCCTAAAGGCCTTCAACCATGCAGGACATGGTGCCCAGCTGCCTGCGTTGCTCCAGGATTTCTTTAGGTCACCAAGTAAAATCGGCAAAGACTTGTTTGAAGATGTGGTGAAGAGTCACATTAAAATTGTATTTTCTCTCTAACGAGACAAGAATTAAATGTAGAATTAGATATTAACATGCAATTGATTAAGAAAGCCACATTTCACATTCACAGAGATTGATCTTTCCATAATCTACACCAATTTGCTCTAGCACAGCATCGTTCACAACACACAGGTTCAACTTTTCCGCAGATCTTAGAACAGAACAGGGCCCTGCTTCCAAGCTGGCATACCAGCATACCAGCCTGGGCCAGGAGCTCCTACACAGGGAGCAGCCACTGGGGCAGAGGAGTGCACACTGGAGGCCTGGCACATTTCCAACTACACAGAGCACGACTGTCACCTTGCCAGCCACACACAACCCCAGACAAGGGCATGCACATCTGAACAAAGGTTGTGGGGGCAGGGGGAGAGGGGAAGCCAAGAAAAAAAAAATACCAGATCAGGTAATGGACCCAGTCTCTATATACCCTTTTTTTAAAAAATCTTCAATCTCTAGAGCATCTCACACCACTGTAACAATTTCAACACCAGTTACAAGTCAACATATTAACAAACAGGAGTAATTCTGGATAGCTGCCATATTAGACATCTGCATTAAATAAAGGAGAAGGGGGAGGTAAACACCCCTCTCACTCAGAAGTACAAGCAGTTTCTCTACTCCTACAAAAACGTACTGCATACTGCCTCAGGACAGACTGGATAGGCAGGCACCTAGAGCCTGAGGAAGAAAAAAAGAAGTGTTTATATACACACACACACACCCCTAAAGTGAACTCAACTGTGCGATCAGAACAAAAATAAAAAGTGCTTCACTCCGAGAGGATTCTTCTACAAGGAAACTTTGTTGCACTCGTCGTTTGCATCCTTTTCCAGCTGTGCACTGACAGGAATGTACGGATCACGTTATTACACGAGCAGGCCAACATTTCAAACGCGTGAACAGAGAAAATAACTAATTCGATGCTGGCGAGTCAGTACCAAAACATTTTCCAACACATCCATGTCACCCCGATATTTTCAACTTATGAATACAATACAATTACACAACAGTTTACCTACATGGGCTAGCCCTAGTGCAGCTTCTAGGGATGTTGCCATGCTTTAAAACCACGATTTTATGACTAACTATCCAACAGAGAAGTAAATAAGCTCACGGGGTCTTTGGAAACCCTGTTCTGCAACACTGCGGCCGGCCACGCAGAGCCCGCACTGCCGCAACAGGCGCCGCATCTTGCGTCAAACCGCGGGGTGCGCCGCTCACCTGGGGACCGCAATTAACGCTCTTCATCGGGGTGGGGAGGAATGTCGGAAAGACACATGCAATGGCGGGAGGTAATAAAGCTTATATAACAATTAGAAAAATGAGGCAAAACTTAAATGTATATAAACTTAAAAACTACAATCACAACCAACACTACTAAACGGGCCTATTGTGATCATTCAAACGGGGTGAAATGATTTCTCAATACAGACTTGGGAAAACATTTTTAAGTTGCCATGACCAATTCGTATTTTTGATTGAGTAACTTGGAAAGTAAGTAATTAATTGACTTCCAAATTATTGGTGGGCAGACATCCCAGCTGCAGGTTCTTATCTCCCATAAATGGGTATTTGACTTCAAACTGAGAGAGAGAGAAAAAAAACAGCTACAACATAAAAAGGAAATAATAATAAGTTTTAAATTTGATTTTAATAAGTTAGCACACTGATCTAGGGCCTAAACTACAAAATGAATCAAATTACATATAAATAAGCTCATCAGCTAAAACAATACATTAAACTCACTGCAGATTTAAAACACACCAAAGCTAATCTAAACGAATACCAACCAGCTACCACAATTTTGTTTAGCTATCGGATTTGTGAATTTGTACAAAGAAAACACTCATTAAAAATATTTTAAAACATCAGGTTGTAAACCGAAAACATAAAAACTACAGAAATCAAGTAATGACGATGCTTTAGTCAGTTATTTTCGCCCTGGGAGTCTTACCTGAGAATTGGCGCTACTCCGCTCTCTGCGTTGCGTTTGACTGAAGTCTGCGCCCTCAGATGCTCTTTTCACTGCAGCCGCCTCCCTCCCTTATTTGTCAAGTCACCTGATTACGTCATTTATTTTGGGTGGGGGGTGATGAAGTGTGTGTGTGTGTGTGTGTGTGTGTGTGTGGGGGGGGGGGGACACAGAGCCACCGAGTTGATTATAGATGGAGACACTGTATACACACGTTTTATGTAAAATGTCTGAAAATACATGTTAAAGTCCCTGACCACCTTCTGGCAATTACTCAAGACACATCACTCCAGACTGTGCCTGTAATTTAGCAGTTCATTCTCCTGTAATTGTGCACTTTATACACCTGTTTCATTATACTGCTTGCTTTTACAGTGCTAGTACTCCTGTTACTGTGATTTCCCCCCTGCTCCCTTCCCTTTCGCTCATCTCATCTGCACTAGTCAGCTATTAGAACTAGGATGGATGACTTGTATTTCATATGAACTGTATATTTTTCCTGCACTTGTTATTTTGAAACTGTAATTGTATTATGCGTGATTTGTAATTCTGTACTGTATTGCTGCATTCATATCCTGTAAGTCTGCCAATAAATAATACTAATCATAAAAAGTCTCAAATGTATAATTGCTGTATTTATTGTTCCCCACTGTCCTATCCCTGAGCAATCCTGATCATTTTATGTCAATGCAATGTATTGGCAACACTGCTGTAACTCAGTCATGCTAACAAAGTTTTTTTTTTTTTTTAATTGATAGATGGTTTGTAATTGGGTCGTGTGCACATCAGCACAGGTCTTCTCAAGGTCGTCTCCAGGGCTTTGTGTGATGATGCGAACAGGTCTGACCTGCTTTGAACGCCCCTCGTCCACAAGTACAATTAAAAGTCAGCAATGTCTGTATTATTAATAAAACATGCATCTCTGTCTGGGCAGTTTTCATGATGTCCTTTTCATTACTAATACATGGTTATATTGAGGGACACCAGAATTTGTGCACTCAACTTAAGAGATAAAATACCCAAGGCAAAATATATAGTCATTATACTAGGTGTACAGTAGTACATTAACCATTTCATTATTTTCACAAATTAAAGTGCACCTGCAGGGCGTGGGGGTGGGGGGGTTGGGTGGGGTGCTAATTGCTGAAGATGGAAGAAATTGCCCCTTCTTATTGATATTGAAATCATTAACCCAACCCTTCTCCAGTTGCAGCACTAGCAAAGCTGGGTGCTTTGGGTTGGCTATGCAAAGCTCCAGTTATTAATGAATGTTTGTTTCTCACTTCTTTTTTGCCACCTCTGATGTGTGAGTAGGGGGAACAGACAGATATCTGGGTGTGGGGTGTACACACGCACAGTGGCAGTTATCCAAGCCCCCCAACACACCACAGCGATGTGGCATTATCGACAGGTCTGGTACCCACCACCCCATTTCCAAGGACAGGGCAGAGGAGGGTGGATGAGGAAGGCAAGTCTCACTCCAGAAACTCCTTTCAAAAAGTACAACTGAAATCACATGTAAGTCACTTTATTTACAAACAGTGTCACCATCACACCGACTGCCTGTGTAAGATCTTTCCATCTCTACTCTGCCTGCCTGTCTATGTTTGCATACCCCCCTCTTCCCCTCTCCCCCTCTGGAAGCCCAGGCTGTGCTGATGGAGATACAGTCCCGGGCAACACAGCCCTCGTCATAAATGTACTTGGCGTTGAAGACATTAAAACAAAGAATCATCATAAACAGAGCAGATGAACTGGAATACTGAAATGAAGAGGAAATAGGAAGTTTCCATTGTTTACTCAGCTGTGGATTTTTTTTTTCTTTCCGTGTTGTTTTTGTTGGTCACGTTCTTCACTCCCTCCACATTCACAGATAACAAGTCCAGTCCCCAAATGACACCTCAGGAGGCAGGCAGGGCAGCACCGATGTTCAATATGATTATTATTCCCTGCCTTCTTGCAGTGCCTACGCAGAGGCTGCCTGCTGGGCCTGAGTGCTGCCATCGCTGCTGCCCTCTGCCTGCTGCTTCACGTACTGCTGCAGCAGAGCGGAGAGGTGGGTGGGATGGCGGTGCAGCAGGGCGGCCGTCTGAGAGGTCATCAGGGTCAGGCCGCTCACCACTTGCCCCTGTAGGATGGCCAGGGAGGGCAGTCTGGAGTAGCTGTGTACCCCCTGCAGACTCAGCAGGGTGTCCTCGATACAGCCTCCTGTGTGTATGGGGGGTGGGGGGGGGATTGAGACAGACAACAATTAGCGGCTGGGCTGACAGCATTGCAGGCAAGGAGGGAAAACTGGGAGGTCCGTCTCGCTGAAACTAGGTCTGCAGATTTGTGTAGACAACTGTGAGTGTAGTTGTGTGTGTGTGTGGCTGCAGTTGTGCGACTGTGTGTGTGTGTCTGCATTCAGATGTGTGTTGGGACCCCCACTCACCCAGCAGCACCATCTGTGGTGTGGTTCTCAGACACCGTAGCACCTCCTTCACTTTGGGCTCCTTGCTGACCAGTAGTACGTTCTGGGCAATGAACAGAGGGGCCAGGTTCTGGAACTTGGATCCCGACAGGTATGACCTCATCACCTGCGGCCGGGCGACACAATCACATGACCCTCTGTGGAACGCACCCCTCTGCTGCGGCCCAGCAGTGTTCCGGAACACAATGACATCACCCAGTGGCTCTTAACCTGTTTCTGCTCCACTTCCATCTGGGGCGAGATCTCCACAGGCCCGCTAAGCCAACAACAGAATTCAAAGCCGTGCATCTTGGTTCACCCAGTTGAAAGTGTGACCCCAGGGCTAGCCAATGCCAATCCCTCACCCTAATCTGCACCCTAAACTGGATTTGACTGCAAAATCTAGTTTTACGCGTCAGAAATAACCATCATGTAGCCTTTAAACAATTTCCCCAGAAAATGTAAATGTGCTCAGAAACACACTTGAAAGCATGCTGGCGCTCCCCGGGAATAGGGGTGCGTACCTGATTGGGGTAGAACTTGACTGTGACGTTGAGCCGGTGCAGCTTGTGCCTGAGCAGCAGCATGTCCTCTGCCGTTATGGCGTTATTCTGTGCCACCAAGATCATCTTGTTGTCCTGGAACAGCTGCTCCACCTCTCGGCGCAGGATCACCACCAGGCCACTCTCATGCTGACACAAAAACATACAATCTGAAGTTCCAGATACCCCGAGAAGCCGTACCTTATTTTATTTTTTCTTACAAAGTTATAGTATTTATAAAATTAATGTGGTAGTGTGGCATTAGAAAAGAGCTTATTTGTCACTCTGTAATCCACATCAATTTTTTTCATAATTTTTTCATACACCGATCAGCCATAACATTATGACCATCAGTGGGTGGGATACATTAGGCAACAAGTGAACATTTTGTCCTCAAAGGTGATGTGTTAGAAGCAGGAACAATGGGCAAGCGTAAGGATCTGAGCGACTTTGACAAGGGCCAAATTGTGTTGGCTAGACGACTGGGTCAGAGCATCTCCAAAACTGCAGCTCTTGTGGGGTGTTCCCGGTCTGCAGTGTCAGTACCTATCAAAAGTGGTCCAAGGAAGGAAAAGCGGTGAACCGGTGACAGGGTCATGGGCGGCCAAGGCTCATTGATGCACGTGGGGATCGAAGGCTGGCCCGTGTGGTCCGATCCAACAGACGAGCTACTGTAGCTCAAATTGCTGAAAAAGTTCATGCTGGTTCTGATAGAAAGGTGTCAGAACACACAGTGCATCACAGTTTGTTGCGTATGGGGCTGCGTAGCCGCAGACCAGTCAGGGTGCCCATGCTGACCCCTGTCCACTGCCGAAAGTGCCTACAATGGGCACGTGAGCATCAGAACTGGACCACAGAGCAATGGAGGAAGGTGGCCTGGTCTGATGAATCACGAGTTCAAGGTGTTGACTTGGCCTCCAAATTCCCCAGATCTCAATCCAATCGAGCATCTGTGGGATGTGCTGGACAAACAAGTCCGATCCATGGAGGCCGCACCTCGCAACTTACAGGACTTAAAGGATCTGCTGCTAATGCCTTGGTGCCAGATACCACAGCACACCTTCAGAGGTCTAATGGAGTCCAAGCCTTGACGGGTCAGGGCTGTTTTGGGACCTACACTATATTAGGCAGGTGGTCATAATGTTATGGCTGATCGGTGTATATACATACATTTATATATATAAAAAATACAAGCACACACTGTGGAGATCAGACCATTCAGAACAGCATCCCTCCAGCCCAGAGCTCAGGTGATTCAGATCTATAAACTCTCACCCGCCTCAGTCTTATTTTTCTCTCCTTGGTGCCTTGTTATTTTCCATTCTTTTTCTGTTGAAACTTGGTGTGATGGTCACTACACTAAGTAAAAAATTGACTTCAACTTAAGTAAAGTTAAATTAACCCATTATTAGAAGCTAAGTCAGAATGGAAACTAGAAATGTTATCCAGCTCCTGGAGGAGAGGACAGGCTGGTTGAAGCCCCCGGGGGCTCAGGGCCTCACCTCCTGTGTCCGGCTGGCCTGTGGGACGATGCAACGCTCGGGGGGAGAGGGGCGCGGGGGGATGAATTCTGTCACGGCCATCAGCTTCTGCTTCAGGAAGTGCATGGGCTTCCTGTGACGCGTGACGGCCTTGGATCCATGGCGCACGGTCTGTGTGCAGGGCAGCCAGCCTGGCACACACATGCATAGACAGTTAGAGACACAGAGACACAGAGCAGACAGGGAGACAGACAGAGAAAGGCACAAGGCAACAGGCACAAACACACAGAGAGTAGTAGGAGGTGGGAGAGAGAGACGCAGATGAACATGTGAGAAAATATTCAGTGTCCAAGTTAAGGGCGATCCCATGAGAAGGTGAGCACTCATGCTTTCAAAATGCCTGACTGCCTTGGCCAAAAGGCTTCCTTCTTGTAATCAAATAACCAGAATCAAGTTTTAACGCAATAGTGAGGGCAATGTCATATTTAGAGGCGAATTTGTTACAATGCTGGATAGGATCCTTGGATCACTCACTTATTAATGGACACCAAACGAGCACGATGGGGCGAATGGCCTCCTCTCGATTGTAAACTTTCTTGTGTTCTAATGCTATATTGTGTATTGTAAGGGATTAATTGTGTGAGCCAAGAAAAACTAAGCACTAAACCTTAGGTAAAGTGATATAAAAACACAGCATATAAATAACAGATACACATGGATGCCTTTAGAAACCACGTTAGACAAACGACTACAAATGCATAACAACAGTAAGACGAATACGTATTAATTTAAATGTCATTGTAGTGATTTCTCTGTGGAGGATGACTTCAGTTCCGAGGTCGCTTCTCCCTCATATTGCTGACAGGTGAAAACAGACAGCAGGTTTATCTTTTTACCACACAGTATGTGTTGCTTTTTTATTATTTTCCGAATCTGGATATAAACTTAAACTACATACCCAGCCTGGATAAAATCTTTCCACACAAGGTCGCCGCCATCTTGAACCGGATATAAATAATCAAAATGTCACAATGTACTTCCGCCTATCGTTACAGCGTGACTGTGACATCCAGTCCGCCATCTTGGGTGAGAATACACGCCGCTCCTGAAAGTGTAGTAACCGGCGTAGCCAACCTCGGGATTTAGCGTCAATGAAATTGGATATAAAAGTTTCAACATTGAACCATATATTTACTCCTAAAACTCCGATGATTAACTGTTTGATCAACTATAGCTACAAACAGCAAACATCAGACAATTAAAAATAGAACAATAATTAAAGTTTATGCAGATGCTTCAAATTCTAGTTACAACATGCGGTCCGGGTCCTCTTGTAAAAGTGCAGTTTCAGGTTTTTAGTTTTCACAAATACATCTTAAGTGTAGGTTTTGCTGCGAAACTTTTTCATTATGGATAGATAGATAGATATATAGATATAGGCATCGTTGCAGTCATTGTTCGCGCCAGGGGGCGGGACCATGGGGATACGTCCTTCGTATAGCGTGATGACGTCATGCCTTGGCGTTTGCACACTACCTTGCTTGCCAGAAATGATACCGAGTCAGGGGTTGATCCGGGCAATCGGTGGGGTTGTCAGCGGCAGTAAGTCATTCCTCCGTCAACGAGCACTGCAGCGCCTGCTGTCCACAAGCGACTTCCTCACCGGCTGCCCTTGTCTTCGCACGAAACACACAGCCTCGGAAATGGACCTGAGCGACATGAGGAAGAGTTACAAAGCAGACGAGGAGGTAGGAATAACACTGTCCAGTACACAGTCACAGCTGCAGGGATGGCATCTCTGTAGTGGGGGCTTCAGGTCAATCGGAGTTTGTGCACGCAGCTACAACAGCGATATCACTGGCAGTATCATTTCTGTGCGTGCTGTGTATTAAACGCCGAGTCTGCGATCACATATTCAAATAAAACCGTTCGGTCTGCTATACTGTGCACTATTATTGAACATATTGGATGCACCATAGAAAATGGTTACGTGCAAAACAACAACACTTGATATTGCTTAAAGTCACCCTGCGTAAGTGTGAATGTTAATTAATAACAGCATCAACAGTCAGGGAGGACACAGATACGTGTCTGTTACATAATCGCAGGCGTGCTGTTACGTAATCTGTACCCCGCCCCCCCAGTGCCTTTGCTGGAGGAGCTCATAAACGACATAATGAGCCACTGAGCACTGGGCTGTAGTGGCAACACACACACACACACACACACACACACACACACACACACACACACACACACGGTGGACTCGTCTAAACGGATGTTTCCAAGTAAATATAACAGGTTTTGCACAAGTTGAAAGATAATGACATCATATTCTTTGTCATCATCATTGTGGTGTTGGTTGGGTGCTGTTTCTGGAGGGGGTGTGTCTGTGAGGGAAGGCTGGGGGTCTGACTGCTATCCTGTCCTGTCTTTCTGCCTGTCTGTGTCCCCTCTACTCCACCAACCTGTCTGTCTCTCCCAGGCCTTCGAGGAGAAGCACCTGGTTTCTCTCGATCCCATTAAGCAGTTTGAGGACTGGTTCAACCAGGCCACCAAGTGCCCTGCCATCGGGGAGGCCAATGCCATGTGTCTGGCCACCTGCTCAAAGTAAGGCCCCAGACTCTTGCCAGGGCTGACCCTCGCTGTGCCCAGGGAGGCTGCGCTTGCAAACAAGGGCAGGCATAGACGTCCGTGCTAAAACACCATGCAAACAAGTCTGTCTGCATGCTTGTCTGTGTATCTCTCTGCCTGTTTCTTTCTCTATGTGTCTCCCTCTCTCTCTTTGCGTCTTGCTTTCTCTATGTCTCTCTGTATGTGTGTCTCGCTGTGTCTCTCTCTGTTTTGTAATGGAAACACCTTGCCTGCTGTGACTGTTCTTGCACGTTTTTGACACGTTGTAATGTTCAGAAAGAGTATCTGTATTGACCGCTCTCTCCCTGCCTTCTTACTCCCACTCTCTCTTTACTTCCCCCCACAGAGATGGCCGCCCGTCTGCACGCATGGTGCTGCTGAAGGGCTACAGTGACGAGGGCTTCCGCTTCTTCACCAACACGGAGAGCCGCAAGGGCGCTGAGCTGGTGAGGAGGGGGTGGCAGCCCTGTGGCCCCCTGCACCCCCACCACCCAAAACTATGCTCCACAGCCCAGCCCAGCCCAGCCTTGACTAACACACCTGTCCTGTGTTTGTGTTTTGTTTTCCCTCCAGGCGTGCAATCCTTTCGCATCTCTCGTGTTCTACTGGGAGCCCTTGAACAGACAGGTAAGGGGATAAAATAATGGTTTCAGTTTTAAAAGGTGAATAGAGGGAAGGGTGGAGTGAGAGAGAGGAAGGAGGAGGAGGTGGAGGATGTATATACAGACACCCTGGCATGTTTGTGTTGCTGTTGCTGTGTCTGATGTTGTTGCTGTTGACAGTGGCGTATATGGAGGGGACACGGTGTCATGGCAGTTTTGAAAAAATCGAGACCCTGCACCTCTAGCGCCGGATGTGTCCCATAGTGATGTGTGGTTGTGAAGCAAAGATGTGTTTGAGTCAAAATCTGCCTGATTTCACGGAGATTTTGAGCTAAGTTTTTCGTCTTGAAATGACGTTGTTGCTGTTGCTGTGCAGGTGCGTGTGGAGGGCCCGGTGACCCAGATGCCCAAGGAGAAAGCGGAGGGGTACTTTCATTCGCGGCCCAAGAGCAGCCAGATTGGTGCCGTGGTGAGCCGACAGAGCACCGTCATCCCCAGCAGAGAGGTGAGGACAGCCCGGCCTACCCTCCAGTTAGTCGGCCGTGTGTGCTTTTGCTCATGTCTGTGTGCGCACATGCGTGTGTATGAGAGTTCAGGGGTCTCTCTTTGTGTGCTCTGTTCTAATTCAACTGTCAGACATTTGCTAATTGGTTAGTCGGTCAGTAAGCTGCGAAATCAGATGTGCACTGCGATGATTGCCTGTCACTGAGGGGCAGGGTGTGAGCGCCTGTCTCTGTCTGTGTCTATTCGCAGTACCTGAGGCAGAAGAACGCCGAGGTGGAGGAGAAGTTCAGAGACTCGGCTGTCCCCATGCCCGACTACTGGTGAGTGACAACATTGCCGTGTGGTGAGTCAGGGCACCTGTGGTGGTGCAGCACAGGAGGGCGCAGGGTCATATGGCCAGCAGAGCTTACAGGGGAGGAATTGAGGTGAGGTGAGGTCCTGTAAGATGCACAGGAACTCTAGCAAAGCCAAGGTGCAGCCAAAAGTGGCAGTTGCACCAGTCACCCAATCAGGATTGCCTCATTCCCCATGAGACAGTTATTATTTCGCCTCCGGTTGTCACTTCATTTGCAAACAACCCCTCGCTCTTCATTTTACCCCAGTGGCCTGAAATCTGAAGTTTACCCAGCTGCACCGCTGTTATCCCCCAGTCAAACAGCGCAGTCAGTGCTGGCCAGCGATGTGTGTGTGCGCCCAAGTTGCTCCCAGTTTACTCTCTCTTTTGCTGGCGCACTCACTTCACCCTTGTTCGAGGGCCAACTCTACAGTGGTCTCTCCTGTTCAAACTGGCCAGTGAGGTCCACAATGCAGAGAGGGGTGAGACTCTCACTGCTTGGCGTTTTGGAAGAGGCTTTGGAAGGTTTTTTAATGAGCTTCAGTGTCTTCTGCTCTGTCGGCAACGTTTAAGAAAAAAACCAAAATGCCTCAAGCCGCTGTGTAGTGCGAGTGTCCGCTCTGTCCAGGAAGGCGTGACTCTGACCAGATTCCCTCATTGTGTTTCTCCCCTCTCTGTCCTTCCCTGCACTGGGCAATAATGGCATTCCTGTCCTGCTTCCCTCTCCCCTGGCAGGGGCGGCTACGTCCTGCGGCCCGAGGTGATCGAGTTCTGGCAGGGTCAGACCAACCGGCTCCACGACCGCATCGTGTTCCGGCGTCCGGCGGAGGGAGATGCTGTGGACGTGGATGGCGTCGCACAGCGCAAAGGGGAAGGCAACTGGATTTTCCAGAGGCTGTCGCCGTGAACAGGGGGGAGGGATCTCCATCCGCAAAGGTGGCCCGGCTACTTTCTATTACTTTGCAGATTGACGGACTGGGGGAGAGAGGGGGAGAGGACAGCTGGGGAAGTGGGAGAGGAGGAGAGAGAGACCAGGGGGCTGCAGCCATATTTAGATTCTTCTGAGAGAATTCTCTTCCCACCCCTGTTTTAATATCCTTAATCTAGACCTGAAAGGGCAATGTGAAATGTTTAAAGTGCCATGTTATGTAACAAGTGAATTGGTTTTGTAATTCTATGGCAGTGAGAAACTCATTGTTTTTCAGTAAAGGTTAGATATAATGGCGTGCTGTAAAAAAAACACTCCATTTGTAAATGATTAACATGTTTCTTTTCTGATTTCTTATTTCTTTTTGTCTTGTAATTGTTTTGGGGGGTTTTCCAGTCTGGTTGGATGATGGCCCAGCTGTGCCTGCTTGAGCTGCAGTTGTTCCTCAGGCCTCTTGAATGAGAGAAAGAAAGGGTTTGGGCACTTCTGCACTAGCTGACACTGTGTCATTTCTGCCCAAGAGCCGACACACAAACGGCAGGACAGCAGGCATGATGGCACCATGTCCTGCATTCGTACAATCCCGCACTAGGGACCCCGCGTGTCACAACAGTGATGTCTTTCATTGTAACGTATGTGATTCTGTTTGTGTCTGAAATGGCAGTTTGTGACGGTGACACATGTTCACTGCTGTCCGAGGACTCAGTCTCCTCATTTGATTTTTTTGTTTGTTTGTTTTCCTCCTGGTTCTTTTTAACAAACATTGAGTAGGACTTGTGGAGGTGTGCAATAATAAATTACATTTGTGACTCCTAAGTGGTGCAGTACTGATTTGTCACCAGCAGTGGGTGCTGTGTCAGCTTCCCTGTACTTATTCTCCTGTCTCCTGGAAATCTCAGCAGTGGCGAGCAAGGGGAGCATTTACCTAATATCATAATATATAATATATATGAAACATCCACAGGCAGAATGATCACAGTCCCGTTCCTCCTTGTTTCAGTTTTAGGACATTTTTATTGGCTTGTATTTAAACGCACAGATTTGCAGAAGATGAGTAGTGCTCTCCGTGTCTCTGAATGCCCGAACTTGATGTCCTATAATGGGGCGTTGTGTCTGACCACTCAGGAGTCAGATAGTCCTGAAGCCTGTTTTTCCTAATGGTCTGTGATCCACCTGCCCCCCAGGCTCTTCATGCATATGTAAATATGGACAGATATGTATATATATGTATGTGTATCTGATCTTGTCTTCTGCTGGCGTGGGCCCCAGGCTGTCTGAGCCCAGCTGAGCATTATATAACCTTCATCTCCACACCTTCCCTTCTATACTAATTGCATTCTCTGCCAGGGACCAGGGCAGGTGGGCATTGTGTGTCTGCGTATCTGGTTCACGGGAGCTATTGTGTGCCGGGACAATACGCACAGTCCGCCGTTGCACACTGGCCCCCCTCGGTCACTCTACGTGCGACTGTCTTGTGTGTCTGAAACTGAAAGTCTGGATCGTGTGGGTTGCTTCCTTCAGCAGACAGAGGCACTTTAAAAAATACTTTAAAGAAAATAACCTGCAGAGGTTCAGTTGGGGAATGGATCCAGAAACCTCTGACTGCCCCGCGGTGAGGGGAGATGATAATCGACCAAAGCAGTCTTTCAGGGAAATGAGTTTGTGTCAGGGAAGTGAGCTTACTCATTTTGAATATCTGCTTAGAATTGAGCCAAGCTGTAAAACAATAGTGGCACGTAGTGACCCAGGATTGGAACTGTTACACCTGATAAGGGCACTGGTTCCCCTTGCCATAAAATCAGATTTATTTATTTATATGCCTATAAAATACATAAAATATAATCTTCACTTCCTTGTTTTTTGTTTTGTTTTGTTTTTTACAAAATCATTCTTTATGTAGTTGCTTTGACAACAAAACATAAGAAGGTACTTAATCACGTGCAGTGTATGAGAGTGTAGCAATACAAGTATTTAAATGTGAAGCTGACTGTGCAGGGGAGCATCGCTGGCTATCTGTGGAGCAGCAGCAATTTCAATTATAACAGCTCTTTTATAATGGCTCACAAGTAAACCAAAGCTCAGTCTGTCAGAGCAAAGCGTAATGTAACTGAGGACTTTGTGGGAATGCCTGACCGCAGGTTCCTCAGTGCCTCTGCTTTTGGTCACATTTTCCATGCATATTTAAAAAAAAAAAAAAATAATAATAATAATAATAATAATAATATTATTATTATTATTAAGTATAGTTTCTGATGTGATGGATCTGGAGTGCAGTGCTGCTCAGCCCGAAAACGCCCTCTACTGGGGCAGCCAGGTGAGGATGCTCAAGCTGGGGTCGCAGAAACTCACTGCCGGCTCACTACCACTCCAGCCATCAGAGAGTTTCTGTTATCATGTTCAGCATCTTAAAGTAATTGAAAAATCATCCGAATCTTACACACACACACAGAGACACACATACACTGGTCTCCCTGTGTATTAAAGGAAACAAAAAACAATAATCAAAGTGAAACAACGACAGGAGCCGCAGCAGCACTTGTTCTGACTTGTTCTTAATATCATTAATGCAACCCCCCCCCACCTCCCATCTAGGTTGCTTTAATCTCCTTGTGGGAAACGAGTCTCAGCTCCTGTGTGTTAATCTTCCTCCGGGCTGCTGAACACGCTCCCTCCCCGTCACCCTCCCTGCGCTGACCCGCTACGGGCCACGCTGTACTGGAAGCAGGCAACTCCTGTCCTCCAGGGCCGTGTGGGGCCTCTGCTTTCCATACCACCCCAGGGTTTCAATTACTCTGGATTGACTAAAGTCATGACTAGGATACGAGGTCAAATCACCCTGTGTAACTCCTTGGCAGTTTAATCGGATTGCTTGACCGCAAGAGAATACCCCATCCCTGCGCTGCATGCTAAAAGACACAGAGTAATTCATACTTTAGTAGTTGTTTTTAAACGAAATTAAACTAAATAAATCCAAAAAGTTGGATGTTGGAGTGCTTCTCTCTAAAGTTTAGCCTTGACTGTGGTTTCTGGAGCAATCAGTCTCTCTCTGCCTCTCTTAAAAAGTATTTTGTTTTGTTTTCAGGGTTTTAGTCCAGTTCTTAAGCAGTATTTATGGTTGCTGTTGTTCATTTTATTATTATTTTATAAAATTAAAGCAGAATTAACCTTTGAACTCTTATTAGTTTTCCTCCTCCTTGTTAATCATACAAACGTTTATACAATTATATGGAAACATGAATTAACAAAACACGTTGTATTATCTGAAGAAGCAATTTGCCTGAATGTTTACATATACACAGTCAATCATTTATTAAATCTGGAATTGGGCTACAGTGACAGAATCTGTGGAGCGTGGTCTTCATGGCCATCCAGGGTCAGAGCCCTGTAGCCGACCTGTCAGAAGCCTGCTGCTCGTGTGGCTGTTCCTCTCAGAGACAGGGACAGATATGGGGACAGGGACAGGAACAGACAGAGACGGATGAAGACAGGGACACTGACTAGCCTCAGAGACACATTGTGACAGGTACTAATGTGAGAGTGGACACTGGGCTGAACTACCATCCTTTACCCTTCCTGAGTCTTCAATACTACACACAGCCATGGAGAAGAGCAACAGAGGTGAACTGAAACACAATGCACAGACCCCGCAGTTACAGGTGGATCGACTGCGTGTCAAACAGATGTCACAATTCACTACGTGTCTCAATCTGGGTCCCGTTATTGTTTTATTAAATGCATGTTTGTTTTTCTTTTAATTTAAGCTGCACACTCCATCATCGCATTACAGGTTAAATATTTGACAATCAGAGAGGGATTGTGTTTCTGCCTGTATCAGCCTGGGCCCTCCACCCAGTGCGGAGAGTCAATCTGTGCGGAGGTGCCTGGGTGCGCCTCTAGGGTTGTTGTGCCAACGTGGGCGTGGGACATACACTGATTTCTCTCAGTCTTTACCACAACACACAGTGCTGGGTGTGGCGTTGGCAGGAGATGTGGGGCAGGATGAAGATCAGTCAGACAGCGGGAGAGACGGACAGAGAGAGGGAGAGGGATGGAACCCCAAGATCAGATGGAATACAGGGATGGAATTCAGTCTGTTCCAGTCATATCGACTGCAGTATTTTACATTTTCATCATATGATTATTATTAGACACATATAGATACATCTCTATTTCCCCCCTCAAATAATGTTCTTTTTCTGTCAAACATCTTTCCATTTTATATGATTCCTTTAAATTTCTCATCTGGACTGGACATTCAAAGTTAATATCTCAACCCTCCTTTGAAAGCAGAGCAAACTTAAAAAAAAAAAAATTGAAAATGTGGTGGTTTCAAATTCCAGTTTTTGTTGCTTCCTCTCACATAACTGAGGTGGCTGACAGGGGTCAATGATTCAATCAACTCCAAGTGGACTACCTCCCTTTCCTTTAGTTTTTTTTTGTTTGTTTTTTTTAATTAATATAAAATGGAAACAAACAAACATGTGTCCGGAGTTCAGTTTTGTTCATAGTTTGGTTTGGGGGCAGAATGCCGCAGTTCCCTGAGCAGAGCAGAGTTTACCAAATGACCCCGCCTGCCCCGGCCACCCCATGACGAGACTCCGGAGTCACTCGTGCCCACTCTGCGGTGGCTGCTGGGCACAGCTGACAGCAGGTGGCAGCAGGGGGCGTTAGGGGCCGGACTTGTGGTTCTCGTTGCTCTCGGGAAACAGGTTCGGGTTCTCAGCCAGCGTGGCACGGATCTTCTTCTTCTCCTTGAAGCGGCCAGAGTGGGACACCTTCACGTGCCGGCCCTTGGTGGCCGTCTTGTCCATGATCTTCTCCAAGCGTGCGCTGTATTGGCTGTCCTCAGGTGTGACGGCGCCACCCGGTGGTGGGGGAGCCGTTGGCGTGGGGGCCGTGGGGCCGGATGGGGCGGCAGTGTCCTTGTAGCTGTGGTTGCTGGCATACTCCGCAGGGATCTCGTACAGTACCTTGGCCTCCGATTTCTTCTTGCGCAGGAAGGTCAGCTTCCACCAGCTGTGCGGTGGCTCCGCCATGGCTGTCGGGTAGAGCGGGGGGAAGGGGGGACTGGGGGGTGATTAGCAGAAGGGGGGGTGCGAGGGAGCTGCTGCACCTGGTTTAATGACACAGACAACAAAGGTTACAGTCAGAGAGAGGATGGTCTGGCTCATCTCAACTATTCTGAGAGCTGGAGTCGTTCGACTGCTCTGTAAATAAATTATGCCTTTCACACACACATCTTTCTTGTCTGTTGCCACTTGCCCCCTCTGCCCAGGGCCACTGTCTCATCTGCCCTGTCAGACTGAGAGAGGGGCGCGGTGCTCTGCGTGGCGATCTGTGGCTGTCACGCATCTTTAATTGCACTTCAATAGGGGCCAACGGCCAGGAGGCTCTTATCGGTCATGTTCCAACAAGCATAGTAACAGTCTCTGAGTATCACTGAGTATCACTCTGCATCGGTAATAAAGATGGCATTGCAGAGATAGTGCTGTTTTGATTCCTAAGCTACCCCCGGTTTACTGGCCAGGCTGTTTGTATTTGTATACGCATGTTTGTTCATTTAGGCCTGAAACCACATGAAGAGAGCTCTCCAAGCTGCTGGCCTCAAATCGCAGACCCCTCACTCGACAGCAGCATTGTGATTGCCGCACGCATGGAGCGTGGTTGTCCTGCACTGTGGCTGGGCAGCAGACTCCGGGCCCTGCCCTGCACAAGACAGCCACAGATCACCACACCAACAATGATGCTGCACCATTTTTTTTAAGTGACGTTTGCACGACCGACACCTGACTCCAGGGCACCAGCGCCTAAATAAATAATCTCCAGTGTCAGGTGTTTCTTAACTCCCCGCCCCCTGCCACAAGCCCCTAGACGTGGCTCTCCTACAGTTCTGCGGTGGAACTGCCATATCGTATGGTGTAGATTCTCCTCGACGGTGCTAACTGTGGTCCCCGAGTCCAAGCCCTCCTATATTTCTAAAGTGCATTTGCTTGTCATATTAAACCTTGTAAACAGATCTTTCACGAAAACATGTGAATAGCTAAATAAATAAATAAACAAATTCATACGTATATAATATTGATTTTGACAGCATGCAGCCAATGCTACATCAATATTTATCTAACCCGGTGTAGCTTCGCCTGCTGCTGACAATACTGTATGCGTGCAGGGGACTGTCAAGAGTTGCCAGTGGTAACCAGGACTGATTATCTGCCTGGCGAGGCAGCTTCCTTATACACTGCATATCTGTTTCCTCGTGAGACACTGATAGGGGCCTCAACTGTACAGTAATCGCCTCAGCCCTGATAGTGTTGCCACCATTAAGAGGCAATAAACATCTATTTGTGCTGGGGCTGGGGCCTGTGACACACTCACTGACAAATCAAAGCCCCCCCCCCTCCCTGCAAATTCAAACCCAGTACTGAACAAGATCATGTTTTGTGTTTGTTTGTTTTGTTTTGTTTTGTTTTGTTGTGTATTAATGAGAAAAGATAAAAGGAAAACAAACTCTGACAAGAGCTGAAGCCATTTCTGCGAGTGTCATCTGGGTCACAGGTCTGAGTGAACCTTAGCCAGGGCTGACCTGACCTAAAAAGTTTCACATTTCATTTTAGAATACTTTTATTGATTGATTGATTTAATTATTGTAGAGGGCAAGAGTTTAGGAGCCAAAAAAACAACAGTAATTCAGTCCTAATAGGGGCTCGATGAAGGATGTTAGAGGTGAAGCCGTCCTCTGGAGCTGAGCTGGGCTGTGGGGCTGTGGTTGTCTGGGGAGGTCACTGAGTTGGATAAAACATTTACATGTGGCTACAAGTGCCATTTTCATCAGCGCTGGCTTCCTTCTGTGACCGGTCCATGAACTGTCACCCAGTCCTCCTGTCCTGCGCATGAGTGTGTCACTGTGTGTGTGTGTGTGTGCGCGTGTGTCTGCATGTGCATGTGCAGGTGTGTCTGCGTATGTGTGTATTTGTGTGTGTTTGTGCGTGTGTGTGTGTGTGTGTGTGTGCATGCGTGTCCCTCTTCCTCCTCTTCCTCCCACCGAAACAGAAAACAAAGAGACACAAAGCGGCTCGGGGGCCTGCCTGCCTCCTGCTCTCCCCTCCAGGCTTTTTGCATGTGATTTGAATGTGCACAGTGCTGAGATTGAGCTGCTCTGTACTGAATCTGCCCCAGTGTACTGTACTGTACCCAGCAAAAACATCCCCTTCCCATCGCAATGCAGCGTGCCAGGCCATGCTCTGCTTCCACAGGGATCAGGAGCAGGAGGAAGAAACGCACAGCTGTGGCAAGCGGGCTGCTTTTCTATCATCCTGCCTCCAGGCACATGAGCTGGGACACCCACCAGCTGTTTATTTTGCAGGGTTTGTCCTTCAATGACAGGATATAATGACATATAAAAACAGTGTTTGGCGAATGGGACCTTCAGACGTTTAGGGATCCCCAGCCTACAATGGGAGGCTGTTGCCTCAGTGGAACAGCGGTACCCCCTGTGCCCCTCTGTGGCTCTCTGCCACATTCTCCCGGGTCACTCAGACAATACCAACCAGTTTAACTACAGATTAGCTCCTCAGGCACATCTCCAGGCCAACTGCATTTACCCCTGCATTTATTACCCCAGTGTCTTCCACCAAGGGGTCAGAGGGCAAGAGTCAAAGGTCAGGTGGCATCACCAGGTTGGCTTTTGACCCTGCCCTGATGCACAGGACTGTCTCTCCCCACTGTGCCTGAGCTGTGCCATGGAGGATGTGATGCGATGTCTGCCTCCAAGGCCCTGTGTGTGAGTTAGTGTGTGTGTGTGTGTGTGTGTGTGTCTTTGTGTACTGATTGACTGACTGCCAGGGCTGTGGCCTTTACCTTGGACACCGCCTACCCAGACAAAGAGTAGCCATTGGGAATTCCTGTCATGTGAGGAGCCGTAAACCCTGGGATCGACGCCCCACTACTTTAATTAGTCGCCCTGCCGTCCTGCTCTTGTGCTGTTGTAGTTCTCTTGTCTTTCTGATCACCGCGGAGAGACACAAGTGACAGAATGGTCAGCTGCCAGAAATATACACCTGGATGAAAAGCTCAGTGATATGACGATGGGAGTGTAAATACAATTAAAAGAATATACAAAACACAGGCCTGCTTTTGAAGAGACAGTTTCGTCGATACTACTACAACTCCTATTGCTAATATAATAATAATAATAATAATAATAATAATAATAATAATCATAATAATAATAATAATAATAATAATGATAATAATAATAATATCGTCTCCGGCTTCCCTGTGACCCCCACCAGGATAAGTGGTTTCAAAAATGGATGGATGGATGGATGGATAATAATAATAATAATAATAATAATAATAATAATAATAATAATAATAATAATAATAATAGCAGATTTAAGTGGTTTATTATGATTCACATCATATGTCAACTTCAGTCCCAAGGGCTTCAATGTTCAAGGTTCAATGATACCATGAAGAGCACAGAAGGAGCGGGGGGCTACCTGGTGAGGACAGGGCGGTGTTTATGCTTCGAGCACAGACAGGGTCAGGGACCCCAATGCGCTGCGTGCCTTCAGGAGCTTCATTATGGAGCAGTTTTAGGGGGTTTCATGCCAGCCTGGCCCAACCCGACCCACCCCGTCTCCTTTCATTCAGGCCCATCAATGCCTGGACACAATGAAGGCAGGTACGAATTAAAAAAATGCAGGAAAAAGAATCGTCCGACTCCTATATCCTTACACACACACAGCTGGGCCTGGGCCGTGAGCTTTTGTCTGTTTTATTTATCTATCTATCTATTTATTTATTCATGTATTTGTGTATTTCTTTATTTATAATTTCTTAACAGGGTAAAACCACAGAGCGGGAAGCGCAGCCAAAGCGCTTAGGGGCACAGCTACCGTGGCTGCAGGTTTGAGTCGAGTTATTTAGATGCATTTGACAAGGCTATGATTAATGGCATGTGTCATGTGTCATGTGTCATGTGTGAGTGTGTGTGAGTGCGTGTGTGTGTGTGATGGTTTAACATGGCCCAGGAGAAAGTGATGTTTAACCAGGCTTGTGTCAGAGTCTGGTTATTATTAAGCTGTCGTTTAAGGTCTTAGGAATGAATGTCAGGCTTATGGGTTGATGGTTAAGTTTAGGGTTATTGATTTAGGTTGCTATTGGTAAGAACACAAACCCAAACCCTAATTCCCAGGGTTCTAGGGTATGGATCATGGGTCGGGGTAATTAAGAAAACAAAACACAGCTCCTATCAGCCCCAAGTGTCTGGGGGGTAAAATGTTACATTGACATTGTATGAGTATCACGGCCCCACTGTTGGCCCAGCTGGAGGTCCACCACAAATTTTTAACCGACAGAGCATGTGACCTGACATGCCAGGTATAGTGGAGGAGCAGTGCGCACTCACGGCTCACAGATCCCTGCAGGGAGGGCTGGAGAACACCTAGAGGGCAGGTGGTCTTCATGCCTTCCCAGACGTCTACAAAGGTTTTGAATGGGTTACCCCATGGATCCAGAAGATCCCTTTGGTGTCATGCTTCATTAAACACGCACAGGAGAGCCCTGGAGTCTGAATGGGTTGCGATCTTGTTTTGCGTTCATAAAACGTCTCATGTGACCTCTAGAGTTTTCTCTTCTGGAATCTGTCAGAGGACAAGGTGTGTGTGTTGAGGGGGGCAGGAGAGGACTTGGAGATGCCTCAGGGAGCTTTTTTGTTACTGAGAAATCACACAGAAGAATACACAACTATATTCAATTGTTCAGCATACACAGCTGACTGGACCGGGGCTGGGAACGGCAACGCACTGTGACGAGGGCCACGGCAGGACTCACTATTCAGCCTCTCGAAGGGCAAAGTTATTTATTTACTTGCTTACTTACTTACAGACATGTTTGTTTGTTTCTTAATCTATCACAGAAAGTTTAATGAGCAAGTACTACAGCATTTTCTACCTCTGTAACGTTGACACCATGGAGTGCAGGCCACCCAGAGGACCCTGCAGAGGATCTAGCCTGAGACACATTCTTAAACACTGCCCAACTCTCCCCAGAAACAAGCAGAAGGGAAGACAAACACACAATCACAAACACAAACGAACATACAGACACACTGACATGCACAGATCCACACAGTCACACACAGACATGCACAAATGCGAGCAAGTTACAAGTTATCAGTGAGCGTGGCGGGAGCAGTGTGTCCGATCGGAGCCAGTTCTCACCTGAGTAGAGAGAGGTCAGCCGTCGGGCTCCTGTGTCGGTCAGCCGCAGATCCACAGGGTTCGGGGTGGGAGGCTAGACCAGCGGCACAGCCTGGCAGACAGCACACTGCAGTCCACTCGCCAACATCACGCACTGACCAATGTCCCCAAGGACAAGAGTGAACTCGATTACCTCCTTAGTGTATTTTTACTTTCTTTCTTTTCTTCTTCTTTTATTGTTTCTTCTCTTTCTCTCTTTTCTATCTGTCCTTTCTTTCCTGCTCTCCTTTTTTAGCCCGTGTAGATACTATGAGAGCAACAGGTGAATAACTGCAGGTGCCTGTCTCTCTCTCTCTCTCTCTCTCTCTCTCTCTCAGTTTCAGTCATACACACTCATGGTCACACACACATACGCACACACTCTCGCTCACTGTAACCCTCTCTCTCTCACAGCCAAGTTGAAAGCTAAGTCCAACCCCCTTGTGACTTGAGTAAATATTTGCGCAGAGTGCGCTGGGAGGGGAAGGTCAGACTGTGGCTCTCTGATCCCTTTTTCTGTGATGCTGGCCCTATAGTCAATTACTATACTCTCTCTGCAGTCATTTTATTAGCGTTATGTAACCCAGGGCCAGGAGAAAAAGGGACAGTTGTTTGCTTGCTTTTCTGCATTGTTTTCCTGTCAGGTCTGTACAGGAATACTGGGAGGAGACAAGATTTGCATACAGTATTTATAAACATAGTGAAGTAAATTCAAATAAAATCAGAATAGTAAATGTAATAATAGAGATTAAGTTCAGAGTGCTTTACAAACAGAATAAAAATACAGCATTAAAATAGCCCTGCGCCCTCAATGGTGGAGTTTGTACTCCGTGGCATCCTCTACAGGGTGTGGTGCATATGTGTCACAGGTCAGTGCAATCACTTCTAAAGTGGTGCTGATGACAAAACATTATTATTATTATTATTATTATTATTATTATTATTATTATTATTATTATTATCATCAAGTCAAGCTAAATAACAATACTTCGTTTTAAACCCCAGACCAAAAAAAAATACCATGCATTTAAATAAAATACACACACACACACACACACACACACACACACACGCACATATATATATATATATATATATATATATATATATATATATATATATATATATATATATATATATATATATATATATATTGAATTCCCTATTGTGTTTCTAAGCCAGCTGCTCAGCGGCCCCAGTGCTTGGCCCTGTTTATTTCCCAGGCTGCTAGTTGCTGCCCTGAGTGAGCTGGCAGGGTGTTAAATATTAACCAGGGAAAGAGGAGCCGCTCAGCTGTGTGGCTGCAGCACTGGTTGGCTGGGCCTGCTGTCGTTACTGTTGCTGTGGAGCCGGCAGGGAGGAGGACATGGGTGATGCGGAGGGAAGCAGAAGGAGAAGGAAGAAGGTGAAAGATGCAGAAGAAGCAGAGAGCTGCAGCGAGAGAGGGAAAGCTGTCCCTGTTTTTAAATTGTAGGGTCCGCTGAGCACTTGGAGAAACCATGGCACACAGCTGCGCGTGTGTATGTATGTATGTATGTATGTATGTAAGTATGTGTGTGTGTGTGTGTGTGTGTGTGTGTGTGTGTATGCCTTTGCTTTGAATCACTTATTGGAAAAGGCAGTCTGCATGTTCTGGCTCCCTGTCACCTCCTCCTCCCCACACCTGCCCCCCACCTCACCTTGTAGCCCCTGCAGGCAGCCGGCTGTGTGCTGCGTATGAGTCACTAATCCCTTAATCAGACCCGGTCCTGGTCTTGTGATCGGGGCTGCAGTGGGCAGGCAGGAGGGGGGGTAGGTATAGCAGCTTAGCTCCTGTTGTTCTAATAACTTCTGCAGGAGGCCCCCTCATTGGTAAGGGGGGGGGACCAAAAAGAAGAAGAAGAAAATAAGAAAATTCTCAGGGTGTGTGGGGTCAGTGTGTGTGTGTGTGGGGGGGGGAGGATGGCACATGCACACATCACCTACACAAGAGCACACAGACACACACACAGACAGAGAAGAGGCTGTGACAGTGGTACGCAGTGGAGTGAGGGTGGGATACAGACCAGAGGGGCTAGAAGACCCCACAGAAGTCATGTGAAACTCCACCCTTACACCCCCTTTCCCCTATCCTTCTCTGATTCACACAGAAGCACCCTACACCCCCCACACCAGCTCCACTTCACTCCCTCCGCCCCCGGCGAAAGGGCATAAGGAAGCAAGTGTTTGCATGGATTTGCATGGACAGAGCAAATCACAGGACTCTCACGCCCTCCCACCTGCACCCAGGTTATGGAAATGGCCCCTCTGTCATAGATGGCCTGGAGCCCGAGCCAGCCTGTAGAGAGGAGCTGCTCTACAGAGACAGGACAGCTTTCAGGAGTGGGCACTGGCTGTGTGTCTTTCTCTCTCACACCACTGTGCTCTCCCTCCATCTCCCTCTTACTTCCATCTCTCTCCCTCTGTCTGTCTCCTTCTCTCCCTCCATCCTTCCTCTGTTGCTCCCTCTCTCCCTCCATCCCCTTTCCCTCTTCCCACTCCTCTCTCCCCTTTCTCTGTCTATCTATCTGTCCTATTTTTGGCAATGATGTTGTAAAGCACCCCTGGTAAGGCTATGTATATGTGTAGCAGGAACAGGAAGGAGCTACTTTGGAGACTGCGGCTCTGGAGGTGTTGGGTATGTCTCCAGCTTGCCTGTCAGCGCTCCACATCACCAGGAGAGAGCTGGAGTGTCCTTATTGAAGCTACAGATGTGTATGTGTTACCTGCCCGGCTCAGTGTCACAGTGTAGTGGAGGGGAGGCTGGAGACACTGACCCCTGACCCCTGACCCCTGTACCCAGGGTTGTGTGTGTGGTTTGCATTGCCCTCCGCACTTAAGTAAAAGGGGTTCAAAATTGCATTTCAGCTGTGTTGTATTCACTAGTGTTGTGGTTGTTTTGTTGTTTTGAATTGTTATGTATAAAGAAGGATAATTAAATAAAAAGTTAAAATTAAAACAGACCACATTGGTTCCTGAAATTCTCCACACCGTTAAGCTCATTAGATCTGTACAGAGCCAGGGCACTGATAAGCTGGTTTTAATCTTGAATCTCGAATCCAATCATGAACAGTTTGGCTCGATCCCTGGAATCGCAAGCTCAGAGCGCGAGAGAAAGGCCCCCAGAGAAGGGAAACAGTGTGGGCTGAGGCAGTAGGTAGTGGAGAGGGGCTGGGGGGGGGGGAACCTGTCTTACAGTGGCATTGTGCAGCCCCTGCTACTGTCCTTCAATGACGTGACTGAACCAAGCCGAGAGAGAGCCAAGTGGAGATAGAGTTCAGTCAGCACAGCTCTAGACAGAATTAACACAACCCAACAGACCATGTTGAACAAGTCATTGATTTAATTATATTGTTTTATTTGTTTGTTTGTTTCTTTTGTTCAGGGTGACTCTTACTCTATTCGTCACAAGTCACCCGGCACAGCTGCCACCCGGCACAGCCCTGACACGAGGCAGAGCTGCGGCACAAACAGTTGCAGTTCTATCTTTTCATGTCTTCCACACCGCTGCCCATCTCTCTGCTGCGGCATTGCTTTTGAAGGAGTGATTTTCCTTTATTATTATTATTTATTTATTTATTTATTATTTATTTTATATGTTTCCTTCTGAATCCCTGGCGTTTCTGGGGTGGAAGGGCTCCAAACAAGCTGGGCGGGGCCTGTTTGCTTAGTGATATCATTGAGGATTCTGGTGTCCAGGGCGGGACAGAGCAGAGCTTCAGCCTGTAAAGCAAACAGAGTCAGAGAGATAGAGAGAGAGAGAAAGAGGGATGCGGAGAGAGAGAGGGAGAAGGAGATGGAGAGAGAGAGAGGGTGAGGGAGAGAGAGTGAAACTGAAGCCTGTGAGCTACACAAGAGATAAGACTCACTGTAAATACTGCAAACAAAGAGCTGTAAAACACACACACACACACACACATATATATTTATATATATTTCAGTAAACACTGCAGCTTAGTGAATTGAAAGGTCACACACCTGTTTGCAAGTGGTGAGATGGACAGTTCGGGATGGAATTTATTGCTAATATACCAACCTGCTGCCTGCTGTCTTTGAACACTATGTACTGTGTGTGTGAGTGTGTGTGGTGTGTGTGTGTGTAAGGTGTCTGTCGTGCCATACGTGCACATACATCAATAGTGTGCAGTGTACAGAATCCAGTGCTCAGCCCTGGCAGGACAGAAGAAGCACACAATAAGACACATCAGATGGGCTGAGCAACTTGGCCTGATGCAAACACGCAATGCAGGGAAAGCTCAGGATCCTGTTTAGTATGTTGTGTGAGGGGGGCTGTTGTAGAAATGAGTGGTGGGGCGATATGTGCTGATATGGTTCCCGGCAACTCCTCAGCCACAGTGTGTATAAGGGGAGGTGTCCCTAAATTGTGGCCAAGCTCTCACAGCGCTGATAACGGTGGCACGATTGCTCAGTGCCTCGGCTCTGCTGGCTGGCTGGAGAGGAACAGTAGGGCAGGGACACCGAAATGTCATCCCATGGTACTATTGTAGCCCTCGCACAACACATATAATCTTCAGCATAAACTATATAGGTGGAATAATAAGTAGAAATGATTCTTTATTCAGTTAAGCTTACTTAGCTTACATACACATATCCCACTAACTGTAAACCAGGCAGTCATACACGTACTTAATTGTTTCGCTATGCAGTACCGCCGCCATGTGGCCACTCAGTGAAATGACTACAGCTGTGAATGGAGTGAAATTGAATTATCACAGAAACACTGTTTGTCTCGGTCGCTTTCTTCTTACGCGGTATTTTATTTCAAACAAATAAAACCGTGCTTGTGAATTTGCAAAATGTATTATACTGGTGATTTAACTTTTACATTTGTATTGGTTCATACCGGGTGTCGCTGGGTTTCAACTTCAAGTAAGACTATTTTCATTGGATAACAGAAACCCGGAAATACGTGTTGTTAGTCTTTGGATTGGATGACGCCAATGTCTTTCTTACAACAATACGCCGTTTAATTGGCTACTGTACAGCGGAAGTCTGAGATGGGCGTTTCCTCCGGGGTCCAGCTCTGGCGCTCTGATTGGTCCACCGACCCGTGTAGTGACGTGTCGGTGTAAACACGCTTTCTGGGCTCATTACGCTAGAATATCCAGATGGTCTGATTAATTAAAAACGTAAAGAGAGACATTATTACAGTTGCGATGGAGGTATGTTAATTGTTAAAATATTAACTTTATTTGACTGTCTGTTATTGATTCATGTATCTTGCGTAGCTGCAGGTTTTGCAAGTATAGAGTACTGCAGTGAAGTGAGCTTTAGCTAAATCAATGTGCACTTTTTACATTTAGTAATTGTGTAATGGAGTTGTGGGGTAACATAATAATAATAATAATAATAATAATAATAATAATAATAATAATAACTGAGTGATAAGGCAGTAGGTCTTTGTAAAATTAGACAGAGACAGGCCTGACGCTGTATCGCTGTGCAGTTCAGCTGTGCTGGGAGTAGCTGTGTTTTAGTTATATTTACCTGCATGTTAATATATGCAAAGTTTGTAATGTATTAGAAGCCAAATGTGATGGATATGCAGATGATCAAGCTTCTGCCCATAATGAAGATGTACATGCCATACTATAGGAAATCCCCCCTTTCTCTTGACACATACATCACAGAAAAATTTACGTTCTTAAAAGCATGTGTTTGTTTATATATTTCTGCATTTGTTTAGAGAGTGTGTATGTTGCCTGTCTTTCTGGTGTGTTTTATAACTATTGTTCACAGTTTTCTCTCTCTCTCTATGAAATCTGTTTTTTTCTCCACAGAAGTATCAGAACCTCCCCATCGACATCCAGACCAGCAAGCTGCTGGGTGAGTCTCTCAGATTTTATTTACATATTTCTTTCCGCAAGTTTTATTTTATTTTATTGCCGAGCTGAGATGTCCTGTCCCATTGGAACCTGACCCGAACATATAATGAACTGACCACCTGGCAGCACTGAGACACTAGAGCGAGAGAGAGGGACTCCCTTTGCACAGTAGCTAGAGACACGTGCCGGGTTCATATACGAGCAGCAGCCCCTTGTGTTCTGTTCTGCGTCGGCGCAGTTCATGCGGGGAATTCAGTACCTGAAATGTATCCAGCTGCTGTGCAATGGGACTCTATGCAACCCCCTGCTAAATGTGACCTCTGACCTCTGTGCTGGCAGACTGGCTGGTGGACCGGCGGCACTGTGGGTTGCAGTGGCAGGGCGCGGCCCAGGAGGTGCGGGAGAAGATCACAGCAGCCATGCAGGACATGCCTGAGAACCAAGAGATCAAGGAGCTGCTGTCTGGGGCCTGTGAGTGACAGACACACTGACAGACACAGACATACACATCCAGACACTTGCATTACCGTGAGCATTTTCAATATGTTTTGCTGCCACTTTATCAGACAGATACAGACATGTTCCTTCGGCTCTGATAGAAAAGCTGCAGACTATAAAACTCCTTTGAACCCCTACACATAAGCAGGTTTTCCTACATGCCAGCATCCACATAGCCCACTTATAGCAGCTGCCCCTGCCCTTATGCATCATTCACCCCAGAGCCACAGTATCTGTCCCTGTTGTAAACCCGGGCTCTGCTCATCAGATGTGTTGTTTCTTTGCACTTTGTGTTTCCTGCTTCCAGACATCCATTATTTCCACTGCCTGAGGATAGTGGAGATCCTCAGGGGCACCGAGGCCTCCTCGAAGAACATATTTGGCAGGTACTCCTCCCAAAGGATGAAGGTGAGAGGGTTCTTCACACAGACTCGCATTGTAAACCCCACCTCACCCCACCTCACCCCACCCCCAGGGTGCTGGTGTGACTCTGCTGTGCTGACAGTTGTTCTGTGTCTGTGTGTGTTTGTTTGTGCTTTTTTTCTCTCTCTCCGCTGGCAGGACTGGCAGGAGATTGTGTCCCTCTACGAGAAAGACAACGTGTATCTGGGTAAGGATGGAGTTGACTGAGTGAGCGTTTCTCTGTGTGTGACTGTGTCTGTATGTGATGCGTGTCTATGTGTGGTGTGGTGTGTGCTGTGCCATGCCATACTCACCTCTCCCCCTCTCCCTGTGGTGGCAGCGGAGCTGGCCAGTCTGTTGGTGCGCAGTGTGAGCTACGAGGCGCCCGCGCTGCGCAGACAGCTGTCTAAGGTGCAGCAGCTTCAGCAGGAGCTAAGCCGCCGGGAGGTGGACTGCCAGAGCACTGCTGCCGAGCTGAGGGAGAAATACTACAGCTCCTGCAGGCAGTACGGCATCACGGTGAGGGGCCAAATTGTGTCAGTGCTATCCCTGTGTCTGTGTCTGAGTCTCTGTATGTGTGGTCCAATGTGTGCCTCTGTTTCTCTCTGTCCTGTATCTCTCAATGTGGCCCTGTCTGTCTTCTGTTCTCCTGAATGTCCTGTATCCCCAGGGAGACAATGTGAAGTGGGAGCTGCAGGCGTTAGTCCGGGAGCTGCCAGCTGTGCTGGAGGAGCTGGGCAGGGAGGCGTACAGCCTGGAGAGGCCAATACAGCTCTACTCTGCCTTCACTCGCTTCGTCTGCGATTGGTGAGCACAGCCCGAGGAAGGGGTGGGGACGAGAGATGTGGTGCAACTTTGTAACTCTCTCCCCACACCACACTCTCCAACTTTCTCCCACTCCCTCTCTCTCTGCAGGTCTGACCCTGTGCTGCCCATGCTCAGTTTCTGTCAGAGCCGAGGGAACATCACTGTGTATGAGTGGAGGACAGGGACCCCCCCCATCGTCACCGAGAGACCCCCCGAGGAGGAACCGCCCCCCGACACCGTCACTGCAGAGACGGTAGGGACAGGCTGAGTGTTGTGCATTTGGGCAGAGTGATGGATGGACTCACTGGGTCCAGAATCCACAACAGTGTCTCTGTATCTGTCTCTCTGCCTCCCCTCGCCCTGTGCCCCATCTCTCTTAATCTTTGTGTCCTTATGTCTCGCTCTCTCTCCCTCCCACTTCCCCTGTGTCTTTGTATCCCTGTCTCTCCAACTCACTGTCCCCTCTCTCCCCCCCTGTGCTGCAGATCGACTGGGGAGACCTGGGCAGTGGTGAGGGGGATGGTGTGGACTACGGGGTCACTGCGGAGGACGGAGTGGACTGGGGTATCAGCCTGGAACCCACTGCTGAGGTAAGGGGGGGAGTGGACGCAGCTCACACTGTCACACCTTATGATACCAGCCAAGCAACTGAGCTGCACTAAACAAGATACTGCTGAACCAACAGCAATATATCTGCTGGTAGGTGGGACAGAATTCACTTAATTAAAGCTCAATTAACAAAAAAATAATTATTGTCAGCAGCCAGTAGTATTCAATACTGGACACGAACATGTGTATCATACAAGATGTATGCTTCAACCACTGTAAACATTTGTTTTGTTTTGTTTACACTTTATTCTCTCTCTCTCTTGATGTCTTTCTCCTTCCCCCTTTTCTCTCTTTCTTTCTCTCTTTTTCTCTCTCCAGGAGGCTGGTTCAGAAGGCATAGACTTGGGAGAGGAGCTGCTCAATCCAGTTGAAATTGAAGTGGTGGAGATGGGCACTGACTGTAAGACCCCTGTTTATTAATTTATTTCGTTATTTAGTAATTTATTTTGGAATGTGCTGTTGCTGATTTATTCTTCCCATAAGGCACCAGGGTTTTACAGTCCAGTTGCAATACTGCAATATTCTGAAGCCCTGTGCATTTTGTTTGCGTATTTATTTTTGAATCGTAAAACCTGTGATACTCTGGCCCCCCACAGTGTGGCAGCGTTTTTCACTCTTTTGTCAGAACTGATTCTAAGTTACTAAGAATTCAGTTAGTGGATGTTAAAGTTAATACCGAATCACTTTGGGTTCCCCCTGCTTTAAAACAAACCATATTACAACTGAGAGAGACTAAACACCACTGCACTGAGGGGAGAACAAAAAACACATTCCAAATAACTTAATAAAAATAGATCTCAATCAGGGGTGTAGTACCTCTTACTCCCACCAGGTGGCAGAGGCGCTCGGTCTGCCTCCAGTCGGCAGGCAGGGGGCAGATCTGGGGCCTGTGCCAGGGCTGGCTGGGGTTCCTGGGAGTTTTGTATTTTGGAGCGATGGTGGTGTGTGCAGAAGCTGCCAACTGGAGCCTCTGCTGTTATTCGCGCTGCCCTGGTCTCTGGCCTGTGTGGTTAGAGCCTCGTGCTGTGCCCAGAAAAAACCTATCCATTCTAATTATTCTAATTATTATTATGATGATGAAGATGTATTTGGAAGCTCTTGAATTCAAGCTGAGTTGCGAGGCTCACAGCAGCGCGCAGTGTGATTAGTGTACGACAGTGGTTTTCAAACTTTTTTGCCAGAAGAGGAAAAAAAACATGTCCCCGCGACCTCAAACAATCACATCTTCCGAGCACAGTTCTATAACGTCACAATAAAGCCTGGGTAGTAGATGCATACTAGCTTTAACTGCGTCACAGTCATTAAAATTAGACTTTGACGTTACTTGTAAAACCTTTTAAAATTAAGTAAAATAATAAGAATAATTAATGACTGTCTGGCTTTTGGGTCAGTTTCTTTCTTTTGTTTTTAACCTTGTCGAAAATCCCAGTGGCAGCAAGAATAGAACACTTATCTTACTCAGCAGTGGATATTCTTTGAAAATACTGACCCAAAATGATGACAAATGTAATGACTGTTGTCGTGTTTTCAGTGTGCTATCACAGGTGAGTTGCACCAACTTGTTTTCTTGCTTGGGCATCGAGTTTAGCTCCATTATTGATTCAGGATTTGCAAAAGCAAAAGGCTCTTTTCACCCAGCGCTTTTCCTCCTGGTTTGGAGCAGCAGCAACAAACCGACCTTGCGGATAATCCGGGTGCGATTATCTACATTCGAAACCGCTGTTTTAGATCACGTCGTGCGATAGAGGAAACTCACTGCAAACAAATAAGTCTTGCTTGATACAAGTAACTGATACAAATTATTGTGTAATGTTATTTTAAAACTAAATATATTTTATGTTTTTAATTGAAGTGCCTTATCTTCCGTAACCCAGTACTGGGTCACAACCTGTACTTTGAAAACCACTGATGTACGACACAGTCCCAGTTACAACTGTGCAAGTATTACACACACGCTTGTGCAAAGCTTTACAAAATCAGTCTCTACTCCCAGCACAGAACCCCCCACCCCCCCGCCCCCTGACTGGGCACAGCTGAGTGTGTACTTACTCTATACCTCTTGTCATGTGACAAAGTGGTGCAGGTTATTACTGCCATGACTCTGCAGCTCCATGCTGGAGGGCTCTGTGTTGTGTGCTGTGTGTTATTCTGTTGACAGCAGTGACAACGTGTCATGTCGTGCTCTGATGACGCAGTGTGTCATGCTGTGCTGTGGTGACGCAGTGTGTTGTGTCGTGCAGGCCCAGCTGGGGTGGCACGGGGGGAGGATGCTCTGTCTCTCCTGGAGAATCCCCAGACTCGTGGACAGTTCATTGACGAGCTCATGGAGGTACACTGTCTGTCTGTCTGTCTCCGTTTCTCAAAGTCCACATATCAGTGTTTCCTAACCAGTGCGCTGTGCTTCAGTTCATACAGATATTGTAAATAAGCCTAGCGCCTAAATGATGAACCCAATCTCTCTCTCTCTCTTCTCTTCTCTCTCTCCTCTCCCCCTCGCTAGCTGGAGCTTTTCCTGGCTCAGAGGCAGGTGGAGCAGGGTGAGGAGGAGGATGTTCTGGCCATGAGCCAGTTCCAGCAGGCCCCCCCCATCATCCAGAGCCAGACGCGGGACAAGGTGGGCTCCATGTTGGCCCAGGTGCGATCTCTACTCAAGCGGCTCACCAACCTGCGCATGCAGCACCTCTTCATGATCCAGGCCTCCCCACGGTGAGGGGGGGTTGGGTAGGGGAGGGGGCGTTTTGGAAGGGTGAAGGGCGGTGGGGGTGGTGGGGGGGCAGCAGGTAGGGACGGCTGGACTGAGGTGGGGGTAATCGGAGATGGCTGTCTGCTTTGTATCTTTCAACCTCTCTCTCCTTCCCTCCCTCTCTCTCCTCTCTCTCTCTGTCCCTCCCTGTGCAGCTATGTGGAGCGTGTGTCAGAGGTGCTGGGGCAGAAGCTGAAGCAGTCTGAGCTGGTGCAGGCGAGGGGCCGGCTGGCGGCGGAGCGGCGGCGGGAGGCGCTGCAGGAACAGGCCGCGCTGGAGCCTCGCATCGACCGGCTGGCACAGCACACCCGCGAGCTGCAGACCCTGGTACTGACCCATTGATACACTGACTCGCGGGTACCGCACACTGACTCACGGGTACCACACACTTAGCGATGGACGGACGGACGGACTGACTGACTGATAGATACACTGACATACTAGTACACTGATGGTTTCACTTGGTGGTAAGTTAATGACAGAATGTGTTAATCTTATTATGACCAACTGATGTGGAGACTAATTGTCAACAGTTAATGATTGTGTTTATGTATTTGTTTGTCTGTGTGTGTGTGTCTCAGATTGAAACCGACATCTCCAAACGGTACAACAACCGTCCCGTGAACCTGATGGGTGTCACTGTGTAGCTGCACCAGACCGCCCGTCCACCGCAGGGCCACACTGCCGCCCCTCGCTGTTAATAAATTATTCTATTTTGACTAAAGCCTTTTGCGCATCACCATTATTTTTATTATTATTATTATGGACACAGTCTTCCTTTTGGTTTAGTTTTTTTCTGTTTTGCTTTCTCCACCTGTTAACATGAGAATTAATCTGATAGTTTACTGGCTTGCTTGGTTTATTTGTTTTTCCGTCCACACTTTACTGCACTGTGAGTGCCGATTTCCCCCCCACCTCGTCTACAGCAACAACAGCAGCAGAACAAGCTGAGACATCCCCTGCACACTACTACTACTAATACTCTGCTACTACTACTACTGCTACTCCTCCTCCCATTACTACTGCATGCTACTACTAGTAGTAGTGGTACTACTGCTACTCCTATGCCTACTACTACTGCACAGTACTAGTGCTGCTACTGTCACTGCTACTGCTGTTACTACTAGTGGTACCACTGTGGCTACTACTACTAATAATTTATCTGAGCGTCCTGTGGATGCTGGGGGTTAGGTGTTGGGGGTGTTGGTGTGAGATGGCACTGGGGAGCATTGATGTGATGTGGCACTAGAGGGGGCTGGGGGGTGTTGGTGTGAGGTGGCTCTGGAGGGCCGGCCTGCCTCTTTAAGCAGGGCAGGTAAGCAGGCGGTCGGCCCGCTCTTATTTTAATTTCATAGTAGAGCGGCTTGATTCATGGCTGCGTGGCCCCGGCTCTGACTCCCGTAACGACTTTCTATCAGGATGAAAAGTGGACTGACAGGCCTCATTATTCCTGCTGCTTGTTATCGAGGGCCAGAGGAGGGACGGGCTCCGGGCTGCCTTTCAGAGCAGGGGGACAGTGAGTGATGGCTGCTATTAATCACCCTTCCCGGGGAGAGAACAGCACTCTCACTAGGAAACAGATAAGGTGTTATGAACTGTTTACAACGTTTGCTATCAATTAACGTCAACCGCCGCACCCTGGATGTAGACAGAATCTCAATTCCAGAGCCCCCTCCTCCTCCTCCTCCTCCTCCTCCCTCCCTCCCTCCCTGCTCCTCACTATCTCTCCCTCTCTTCCTCCCTCTCCTGCCACCCGAGCTGCTGCCTGTTGTCGACTCTACCTGCGACACCCCCCCACACATCCACATACAGTGATGCCTCACCTTCTCCCATTTGGGGGCTGCTTTGGTGTCTATGTGTGGGTCCCCCAATTCAATTTTGTTTTTTAAATTCACAAACCCTTTATTGAGCATCATGTCTCAGATTCGCAGTACCACCAGAGCTGTGGACATTGACACAAAATAAAGTGGAATACAAACAGGGCAGGTCCCTCTCCCTGCCTCTCTCTCATTCGCTGGAGCAATGAGGTTAATGCACACTGGCATGTCTTCAATAGCCGATCCAAGAAATGCCAAGACATTTGTGTTGTGAGAATGATGGTACTTATTGTTGTTATTATTATCATAAACGGGCATGGCGCCCCTCTCTCAACCCTGGCCGCGCTTGCAGGCTGTGTCTCCAGCTGCGTAGAGCTCTACTGGCAGTGACTCCTCCGGTGCACGAAACACTCAAGCCTCTTCAGACCTCCTCCATATGGGACCAGCACACGCCAGCACTGCATTTCATCTCCCCACAGACACGGAGAGCTCTGCCGCTGCCTGCTCCTTCTCTGTCTGAGGCTTGGGAATGGGCCGCTCGCACTGTTTTTAAACATATCTGATTGCATTCAGTTCTCACAACAAGAGCCCTCTACACCACTCCTCCTCCTCCCTCTCTCCCCACTCTCCTTCCTCCCTCCCTCCACCCCCCCTCCTTCCACCTCTTGTGCTTCATATTTCTCCATTACTGAAATATTTAAATACCTCTTGTACTTCTATTAAAAAAGTTCTGCACTATTTACCACGCCGGCTATCAATTACTGTCACTGCCGGTGCCCCGTCTCTACCCTAAAAACAGCGCCATGGAAATTCATTTGTCAAACTTGCCTGGAGGCTACGCTTGACTGTGTCCAAAAAGGACAAACTGTCTCGCTGGCGGATGAGAATGAATAAAGGTACTATGCAAATTGGTGCTTAATCTGCAGCACAGCACCAAAGCTGGCTGGGGAGAGGGCTCCATTACACCGCTTTGGTCATGATTAACTGTAGCGGCCAGATTGGCATTAACTCCTTCCTGGCTGTCTTTTTTTAAATTTTCTGTGCCTGCGGAGTGTGCGGCTCTCCTGCTGCCTCTTCATGCAGGCAAGGAGCTGTGGAAGACCGGTCTGGGAACGTTTCTGTTATGAATCTCAACGTTTTGTTTTTGAAGTTTTTTTTTTTCAATGGAAAAGTGGAATAGAACAGGGCCTTCCACCTCCATAACTGTTGTTTTCTTTCTGAGCTCTGAGGGAATCTTCTACTCCTTATTGCCTGCTTTATACAGATACCCTCCCCTCAGCCAGCAGATCATCACCGGCCCTGTGAGCTGCTCTGCTGTAACACCAAGTCTCAGGGAAGGGGGATCTGTGGGAGGGGGGTGAAAGTGTTTTTTATTGTTAATTAGCTCCAGCACCTGAGCCTGCCTGGCCCCTGTCTGCTTGAGGGTTGGCTTGATGCAGAAGCTCCAGTATGTCCATGCCTTGGCAGTACAGATGAATCTTAATCACAGCCAATAAAGCTTTCTTGAATGCAATCTGAACTGAGAAGCTCAGGAGCAAACTAGTGTGCCAGGTGGGCAGGGCAGGGCAGGAGAATCTAGTGCAGTTTCTGATTTACAGAGGGATTACGTTTCCTTTAGAGAGCTCATATACACTAGTATGAGACATTACACAGGGCAGGGTCCGCTCCAGCAGCCACTGCCCCACACACATGCTCACTCACTCACACACTCTCTCTCCCTCACTGCCTCCTGCTCTCACACTGTCTTACACACACACTCACTCTCTCACTCACTGTTGCCAAGGACCAGTGTGCTGGACCTTGTTTGGCCTGCTTAATAAAGCAGCACTGCTCTCCTGGGCCTAAACACCTCCTACCTAGGCAACAGACGCCATGTCTTCGGCCCTCCTGCATAACTCCAAAGACCACAGTGGCAGATCTGAGCTTTTTTTTTTTAAGAACTGGGAGCTAGAAAGGTTTAATACTGTATTAGCAGATCAGTGTGAGTGTAAAGAACAGGAGCAGAGACATGGGACCCCACAAACACTAAACCACACACATTCACCTGTAATTTACTCCCCTTCCTCTCTAAGACCCTCGAACGTGCTGTCCACCGTCAGCTCTCTGCATTTCTTTCCCATCACTCACTCCTGGATCCTCTGCAGTCCGGTTTCCGCATAGCTCACTCCACTGAGACGGCTCTCCTGGCAGTCACTGACTCCCTCAGCTGTGCTCGGACGGCCTCCCTCTCCTCAGTCCTCATCCTCCTCGATCTCTCTGCAGCATTTGACACCGTTGATCACTCCATCCTCCTCTCCTGCCTCGTTGCCCTTGGGATCTCTGGGACTGCTCTCACCTGTTCTCCTCCTACCTCAGCAACTGGACTTACCAAGTGACATGGCGAGGTTCCTCATCCACCCCCCAACCTTTCCTCACAGGCGTACCCCAAGGCTCCATCCTGGGCCCCCTCCTGTTCTCTCTCTACTCTCACTCCCTCATCGCATCCCATGGTTTCTCTTATCACTTCTACCCAGATGATGCCCAGATCTTCCTGTCTTTTCCCTCTTCTGACCCTCTCATCCCCTCTCGCATCTCTTCCTGTTTGTCTTCCTGCATCTCTGCCTGGATGCACTCTCACCACCTCAAACTCAATCTTTCCAAATCAGATCTCCTCTTTTCCCCTCTCTTCCTCACCTTCTGCTGATCTCTCCATCTCAATCCCCTTGGAATCTATGACACTCTCTGCTTCTTCAGCTAAGAACCTAGGAGTCACCCTCGATTCTGCGCTCTCCTACACTCAGCACATCACCATGCTGACACGCACCTGTAGATTCTTCCTGAACAACATACGCTGAATCCGTCCCTTCCTCACCGACTACTCGACTCAGCTGCTCGTCCAGTCACTGGTCCTCTCCCGCCTGGACTACTGCAGCTCCCTCCTGGCCGGCCTGCCGGCATCTACTACCCGCCCGCTCCAGCTCATCCAGAACTCTGCGGCTCATCTGGTGTCTCTCTGCCCCGATTCGCACACGCTACTCCACTGCTCCGCTCCCTCCACTGGCTCCTGATACCGGCACGCATTCAGTTCAAGACACTGACCCTCACCTACCGCTGTCTCGACCACACTGCACCAAGCTGCCTTCAGAGCCTCGTCTCCCCATACATCCCCTCCAGACCACTGCGCTCCTCCAGTGCCAGAAGACTAACTCTGCCTCCTCTCCACTCTCCTTCCTCCAGAGCCGCTCCTTCTCATCCCTGACCCCTAAAAGGTGGAATGACCTGCCCACCGAAGTCAAAACAGCAGAGTCCATGACCTCCTTCCAGGAATTACTCAAAACACATATTTTCAGAAAGTAATTTAGTCATTTACTCTCCTGTAAGATAGCACTTTACAACATTTTATCATACTACTTGCCTTGCGTTACCAGTACTCGTATTGTTATTTTTATTTCCCCTATGATCCCTTTCCTTTGGCCCTTGACTGTGACCAAACATCTTGTCTGCACTCGGCTTTTACAATCCAGGACGTAAGACCTCATACTATTGTCTGAAAAAAAACACACAAAAAAACAGAACGGTGTATGGCAAGCCACAGAGCTCATAAGACAGGTTTCAAACGGGCCTTATTTAAAGGGAAGTGAAAAGATATGTAGAATGAGCTGTTAGATTCCTTGTACTCCCAAAAAGTGCATTAGTTGCTGTGCAGGCAGTCGTGCAGACAAACCATGTGTCCTGCAGCTTATCCCAAGTTGTTATTCTGTGTTACCTGCTGCCAAACAATGAGAGGTCAAAGAAAGAAAAGTAATTTAAGGAAGAGTTCAGAATTCAACCATAGTAATTGCTAAATTTGCTTAAATTAAAACATTAGGTGTCGATTTCCTGTTAAACAAGGACGTGTGCTAGATAGGTGTTATACTTGGAATTATGCATCTGTATCTTTCTCAAGAGCATGTTTGCATCAAGGTGTATTCATTGTGTTGTGTTTTTATATGTGTTTTCTATTGTAAGCTACATGTGCTGTGCTGGACATCATTGATTTATTGTATATCCTTTCTTTGAGGATCGGGACAGGTTTCCCCAACGCATCAGCATATCAAAAGTAAATCAAAAGTGTTCATTTATGTATATATATTTTTAATGATTACTATGTATCATAGTTTGGACACATTAAGTTTTGCAGCCGCTTTCGTGCACAAAGAGCCCCCGCAGATTACAACCATGAATACAAAATAATGTCAGTTGATTCAGGACAATTACCTTATTAAAGCAGACTTTAAAAATGTGAGTTGGTTTTGAAATAAGCGTTGCAAAAAAAATCAAAAAGGCACCCCAAAATAAGAAATAACACTCGTGTGAAAAAAATGACAGAACATAAAGATTATGGCGTAGTGCAAGACTATTTGTATTTATAAAACGACACTGTGTCCTGGTATGTTTGACCATATTGCCTGCAAACGTTTATAAATGCAAGGCAGTGCATTCATTCTCATAATGGCCTGCTGCACCGGGTACACCGTTTAATTTGGTAATTACAGCGTGATCTATACACTGTCTCTACTGACACACACACAGTAAAAATGACTTCATGCAGTCGGCAAACTCGGAGATTGCACCTACTACATGAGCAATGCATAAATAAATGAATGCATGAATGAGTGAATATAAAGTGTCGATTAAATGAAAAGGACAAGAACGGAAACATTTGTCCCCCTAGCTGTCACCTCACCTCGGGCCTGGAAAAAGTGCAATAATATCGCAGTCGAGTGACAGGGTGAGAGTGGCGCTATCTATATTATCGCAGCTAAGGAGAGGGGATCTGCTGCAGCTATTAAAACGCATGCATCAGTCATTGATATTAAAGGCCCGTGTCAGATCTCTTTACAACAATAATAAAATACCTCTGCGACACTGACGGGCTGTGCGGGCCGAGTGATGTATCCTCGGCGGGGGCCGGGGGGACGCACGCTGCCGGCTCGTTTTCCACCGTGTCGTCCGATACATAGTATTTTTCTTTCTGCGATTTTATCTGTCGGCGTTTGCTGATAGATAGACTGTGCCCTTGCTAGGCTAATACTCGCTTAACGCATAGGGAAATACACGTCGTGTTAGGCATTGATATATGTATATTTAAACCGCGTATTGTATTACAGTGCAGTGGATCACAGTTCACTACAGCGAATTATAGTACAGTACATTAGTTTATTGCAGCAGAGTGTATTACATTACAACAGTATTAGCACAGTATTGCAGGCTACAGGGCAACAGGCTAGCCAGTAACGTGACTTCTGCATGTAAATAAAGAACATGCTTTCCATGTTTGTCTGTGAACAAGGTCACTGCCTTATGTGCCATAGTTAAATCTAGAACAGGGTTTGATTAGAGCTAGTGTTTACCCACAATCCTGGGACTAATACATCACATGAGCCCCTCTAATATAAAACATTAGACACATCTTAAATGTTCTCATGCTTGACCATATGGGTACTCCACCAGAGTCGTCAGGCAAAGAGGAGCCGACTTACATGGGACAGCATGTGATTCTTGTTGTATCTTGTTCTGCCAGGATAAAAGTCTTACTTCTTTAAGACTGTTTGTGGGACGGCCCCATGAATGGTCTTCATTGAGCTGCTGCTAATACATTCCTGTTATTGACCCCACATCTCTTTCTCTGGATTATTTTGAATGATTCATAAGCATTTCGACGAAACTTGCAACCAGCTAAGTGACAATAGTGATGCATTTTGTGTGTCTCCTAGGGCACCTTGATTTGTTTGGTTTCTATCACCAGTCTGCCCCTCCTGTGGGCATGAGGCACCTCCTGTTGGTCACAGGGCATTACACCCCTTCTCTTACAGACACCAGTCATTTACCATTACACTCAGACTGTGTGCATCAGAGAAGTCTCAGACCCTCCCAGGCCTCAGTGTTGTGTTGGCTATAAAAGCCCTCCTCCTTCTCCCTTGCTCCCACTCTCTCTCCTTACCCTACAGCTGGGTTGCATGCCCCACCCACCCCCCATACACACACACAGCACTGCAGATGCACCCCAACCCCCCGCCTTGCAAAAAACGCTTTACACAAACAGCTGGTGTCGCAAATTGACCACCCGGATCAAGATGGTGGGGGTGGGGAGGAGGTCAGAGGTCAGATTCCAAAGCCTCATGTTGTTAAGGCGATACGATCTTAAAAACAAAGCCAATAAGTCTGAACTTATGTTAAATTTGCATTCCTGTTGGTCTGGAAGAGTTTGCTTACTCTTAGCGATGTCCTTAGCAGTACAGCCATAGGTAAGCAGGGAGGGCGAGCAATGTGAAGAATGGGTAGAGCAGTATCTGGGTGATGCAAAAGGGCTCTAAAGGCCTGACCAAAGTAATGTAAACGCATTGGTACAACCTCAGTTACACAATGGTGACAGCCTGCCAAACTCATCATGCAGATATACTGTGGTAATCTCTTAGAAGGGTGCTGCAGTGTATTTTCATTTACTGGAGTGTTTATTAATGTCTCTGCCTGCGCCACTCGCTCAGTGAGGTGTGCTGTACAGTTTGGTGTTTGGTGGCTCCTGACCTGTCTCTCCTACAACCTGCTCTCTCCTCCCAGGTGCAGGGTGTCGGCTCAGGTGAGTCGGCACAGACGGCAGCATCCCTCCCCACCGCCCAGGGCACTCTGAAGGACCGGCGGACAGGTAATCAATGTTTGAAAGGCCTCTGTGTGATCCTGTCAGCTAACAGCAGAGTGGCTGGCAGTGAGGCTTAAAGATGTGCGGTGGCTGGTGGGGGGTGTCCAATTCTGCAAACATGCTTATTTCGGGTGGGTCAGGTGAGTGGGCGGATTGGGGATTGTTTCTTGAGTGTTGCTAAGGGAGCACCCAGAGGAAGGCTGACATTGCATTTCAGAAGAGTTGAACCACATTGACTAATAATCAGCTGAGTCATGATCAATATATACATATATAGACTGGGTGTGTTTGAGAGAGAGAGAGAGAGAGAGAGTGTGTCTGAGTTTCCCAGTAGTATAATTTTCCTGTGAAACAAACATGTAGTGCAGGTTTTGGTGAAACTCAGATTTAATTAATTACTTAATTAAATTCTCTTCCGTCAACAGGACTGTTGTTGGTTCTGTTGACTGATACAGTTATACTGACTTTGTTGTTTTTTGTTTTGCCTCAATTCGGTGAACGCAATCTGTGTCTATTCATTTCGAAAGGCACCATATCAAATTAAGATCTATTGCAATGGATTGATAATGTGATCAGAGGGGGCCCCCCATCTGCTGTGCCCCCCCTCCCCTTCAGCCCTGTCTGTGTGAGTGGCGTGTGTCACAGCTCTGGTCCGTGTCTGTTGCTGTGACCCGCTGTAATTGCTGTAACCCAGCCCTGTGTAAACA